>NC_134502.1:7847640-7920140 GCF_040206685.1 Ascaphus truei
TGGCACAGAATCGATTTAATTCCCGACCCTGATTCTGCGCTCAACTATTTCCAATCCGAGTTCTTAAAACTCTGTGATACCCATGCTCCACATGCTCTCTCTCTCTCAGAATAAGGGTACGGGGGGCCCACCTTCCATGGGTTACACCTGACCTTATAGTACTCTACCAGTTCAGGGATGCCTTGTGGAAAAGCCACAAAATAACTGGCACTACCAAGGATCTAAATCACTACAGATGCCTGTGGAACATGTGCACAAGGCATGCAAAAGCACAATATTACTCTGACAATCTCCTCCAGAACACATCAAACCCAGCTAACTTCTGGAAGGTTATCAACAACATATTCCAGCCTTCTAACCATCAATAACCAAGTAATATCACTGAGGGCGATATTAGTCTGACATTCAATGATTACTTTGTGGGGTGTGCTACTAACTTATTAGCAAAACGCAACCCAAACCACAAACCTGAATCTCATCCTGGGAGTATCCCAATAGCCCCACCCCTTCCCAACATTGCCCACAATATTCAATTTGGCCCAGTATCCGAAGAGGAGATTACACAAGCGCTTCTCAAATTAAAACTAAGCAGCCAAGGTGGACCTGACTTACTACAATCTAGGTTCCTAAGACTTGGTGCCCCAGCAATTGCCAAAACAATTGCTTCCATAGTCAACTCTATCCTGTCTGCTGGCCATATCCCTAAGACCTGGAAAGCTACCAGAGTTGTCCCAGTCTTCAAAAGTGGGGACAAAAAACACTGTCTCAAACTAGCGGCCAATCTCCCTTCTCCCAATCCTATCCAAAGTCATGGAAAAATGTGTCCACTCCCAATTAAGTGATTACTATAACAAGACAATTTTCCCTAGCCAATTTCAATCTGGGTTTCGTCCCAAACACTCCACCGTAACTACCCTGCTATAAGTTTGCAATGAAATCCAGTGTGGAATGGAACGGGGTCAACTCACTGGTGCAGTATTCCTAGATTTTGCAAAGGCTTTTGATACTGTTGATTATGCTATCCTGCTCAACAAACTCCAGAGCTCTGGAATAGGGCAGCATGCTTTAAACTGGTTTCAGTCCTACCTATCAGGTAGATCCCAACATGTGTCCATCTCTGGCTCTAACTCCAACCCCCTGGATATCACCTGTGGCGTCCCGCAAGGCTCTGTTCTGGGGCCCCTACTCTTCTCAGTGTTCATCAATGATCTTCCCACAGCTTGTCAGGAAGCCTCAAAACACATGTATGCAGATGACACAATCCTATATGCACACAGCCATAGCCTCTCTGACCTTCAACACATACTTCAGTCTGACTTTTTGAGACTCGAAAACTGGATTTCCCAAAACAAACTGTTTTTAAACACTGACAAGACTGTAACAATGGTGTTTGGGACCAAGACTAAATTTTTAAAGCTTCCAGCGACTGAGCTCCAGATTAGAACCAACACTAACACCACCCTAACTCCTGTTACTAGTTTTAAATACCTGGGCATATGGTTTGACTCCCGCTTAACATTCAGGATGCACATTAATACCCTGACAACCAAGACCTTTGCCAAACTAGGGGTACTTTTCAGGAACAAATCCTCCCTAAGTCTCCAGGTCAGAAAGCGTATCGCACAGCAGATGCTAATGCCAATTATTGACTATGGAGACATAGTATATGGCTCGGCACCTCAAACCCACCTTAGCAAACTTGACACCCTCTACAACTCAATTTGTCGTTTTTTTCTCCAATGCAACTATAACACACATCACTGCGAAATGCTCAAAGAACTAGATTAGTCATCACTCGAGTCTAGGCGCAAAGTTCACCTTTCATGTCTTGCCTTCAAATTCTTTATGGGCAAGCTACCCAGCTACCTGAACAAGCTCCTCACCCCTGCCACATGCAGCACCTAACACCTTAGATCAGACTCCAAAAGACTGTTCATGGTCCCAAGGCTCAACAAAGTATCCGGACGCTCCTCCCTCTCTTACCGTGCACCCCAAAACTGGAACAACCAAACAGATACTCTTACATCCACCACCAGTCTAAGTTCTTTCAAATCTAAGGCTGTCACACATTTTAATGTGGTCTGTAACTGTTTCATACGCCCATAATACAAATTATCTTTAACTGTGCATGCAATGTCTTGTATATAATGTATACCCTGCTCATTATGTAACTGTATTTGTCAACATGTATTATTTGTCTTAACTCTGTGCCCAGGACATACTTGAAAACGAGAGGTAACTCTCAATGTATTACTTCCTGGTAAAATATTTTATAAATAAATAAATTATATCTGCACTCACGTATCTGACCAGTATTAGCAGTATGTCTGCTGCCTACTGGCTGCAGGCAGGGGCTCACGTTTACACTAAATGTTGCACACGATTGTTAAAATGAACCTAAATGTTGCTTGCTTAGTGGATACAGTGTCAATTCCACCTTTTGTAGTTCAGTGAATACTTGTGTGAGGATCCCACAGAAAGCCAGTGTAAGCAAAGATCTGTGTTAACAGATCCAAATACTCGCTTGACACACCAGCGAGACAGCTTGTTGTAATTGCTGGGACTCCCCTGTCTTGAGGTCAGGAGGTCTGTGCATAGCCGGGTATAATATAAGTGAAATATAACTGTGTTCTCTAATTAAAGGTACCAGCAGCTACAGGTGTACAGTACCTTTGTGGAACACAAGTTATATTGGCAGGAATGTATCATACTAGAAAATCCATGTTCCAGGTCAACCTATAGATGGTTAACAAAACACAGAACCCCAGCAAGCTCTTTTTGGGAACCCATGAGCCCCCACAAAATATGTATATGTGTTAAAATGGAGTGCTATTGAGCGTGACATATGTATACAACAGACGACAGAGAAGCCCAATGCTACAGTACATCCAACATGACAGAAATACACAGTAAAATACTTATATATTCTCTTGAAATAGGGTCATTTAGTTTAACCCTTTGGCCAAGCGTTGTAAGCTTGCGAGCCACGACAAGGCAGGCACCCGTTCGCAAGTCCTAACACTACCAGATAAAATACTAATATACCTCTATTAGGATTAAAATTCTAATTTACCTCTATTAGGAGGGAGAAAGACCACAGTGGGTCTATATCCAGCAGAATGAAAGGACCTGCAAACTAGGGAAGTGGGGAGGGGCGGGCTTAAAACCTGGGAAGGAGGAGCCACTAACCTCCAGCAGCTGAAACAGCTGAGAATAGGTTAAGAAAACACAGAACCCCAGCAAGCTCTTTTTGGGAACCTCTGTGCCCCCACTATATATATATATATATATATATATATATATATATATATATATATATATATATATATATATATATATATATATATATATATATATATATATATATATATATATATATATATATATATATATATATATATATATATATATATATATATATATATGTATGTATTGTGACAGAAACCAGGGGATGGTAATAAATTCCATATACAGGGCTCCCAGGATACTGAACAGTTTCTGTCCTGTCTAGGCTGAACAGGGCAGCCTCGTGGTACATGCACTCCATTCCACAGTTTGTCTGCTGCCTGTTTTCTGTCACCTGTCATGCTGATTAGAGATCAGGTATATAAGACCTGTTTCCTCTCCCTCTCCCCCAAGAGCCTGGAGGCTGGAAGGCTGCTGAACTACAGAGGGGGAGAAGCCTCCTCCCCAAACAGGTTCAATCATTCTGTTCTCTTGTCTAAAACTGCAAAGGTACTTATTTTGTTGGTGGAAGTGGACAAGCCACTTCCAACCCTGAGTCAGGGATATCTAAGTTTAAGTTATCGCTCAGATGAGCAGCTTTTTGTTTGGCTTTGTTTTTACTGTTTGCACTGTGGCAGTCTCAGTGCCTGGGACTAAATAAACCAGGCATAGCCTGTTTAAAGGAACAGTACGTGACGTCTCATCATTTAACCTACCCTAAAAGACCGTGTTCTAACAGTCCCGGACAGACGGCGGAGCCCCGGAGTAAGCCGTTTGTCACATATGGTGGAGAATGCGGGCAGAACACTAAAAGGTCTGCGGGTTAAAGAACTTTGAAAAAAAAAAAAAAAAAGTTTTTTTCTCACCCTCTCCAAACAAGATGGACGACGTGGTGAGTGCGCTGGTACGCAATGTCGCTGTCCAGAAAGACGCGAATGAAGCCCTGCAACAGGCGAATAAAATCCAGCAAGAGACTAATGCAAGCCAGCAAGAAACAAACTGCTTGCTGAGAGAGGAGCAACAACGGTTCGCCCAGGGCTTGCAGCAGGAACTCGAGGTCCTGAGGGAGACTATCAGTAACCTTCCACTGGCAGAGGCAGCCCCAGTCCCGAAAATGGCCAGGGCAAGCCACTACCTTCAGAAGATGGGGCCCTCGGATGATGTGGAAGCCTATCTTCTCACGTTTGAACGCACGGCACAGAGAGAGGGATGGCCAGAAGCTGAGTGGGCCGGTCTAATCGCACCCTTCCTAAGCGGCGAACCCCAGAAGGCTTACTTTGATCTAGAGCCAGCCGAAGCTAACGTCTATGCAAAATTGAAGTTCGAGATCCTCGCCCGCCTCGGCGTAACCACGGCTGTTTGTGCCCAAAGGTTTCACGCGTGGTCCTTCACGATGGATAAAGCCACCCGAAGCCATATGTATGACCTCATCCACCTCGCCCGGAAGTGGCTACAACCTGAGATCAACTCAGCAAGCCACATCGTGGAACGGTTGGTCATGGAGCAGTTCTTGAGGAAACTTCCCTCTGCCTTACGCCGTTGGGTCAGTCGGAGTGACCCCCACAATGCGGATGAGCTTGTGGCCCTCGTAGAAAGGTACAATGCAACAGAAGAGCACCCGCAACCCACAGTCGTGGAGCAACCCCACTACCCGAGGTTCCAGGACTCTTCCAGAGACGGTAAAAGGGTACCGGGGTTAAGGGGGGCTGAAGAGCGACGACCACCTTCACGCAGCACCAGCAACAGTGGCTCGCACACTAAGGGCAATAGCCAACATGGGGAGCCGGGAAAAGGCTCTAAGTGGGACACAGACTATGTACCTAAATGTGTAAATTGTTATGAGAGGGGCCACACAGAAAAAATCTGCCCACTAAATGCTGAACCCATGCAATGCAACAGCGTGGAACCTTATTCGCTGTGGTCCCAATGTATGGGCCCTAGCCCAGAGGACCCCTTGAATAACCATCTGTGGGCATTTGTAAAGGTTAATGGTAAGAGGGTTCGGGCACTTCTTGTCTCTGGGAGCATGGTCACACTAGTGTCCGAATACCTGTTGCCCATTAAGAAGAAACAGGTAAACAGTTCACAAAGAGTGGCAATTTGTTGTATACATGGGGATAATCATGAATATTCCACTGTTGATGTTTTTTTTTAAACAGAATTTGGTTCTTTAGATTTCAAGGTGGGTATTGTACCCAAACTGGCACATGATGTGTTAATAGGGACCGACTTTCCCCATTTTCTAAAAATGTGGTCCCCCGCTCAGAATAGCGCCCAGAGTTCAATAGCGGACCATAACGAAGTATTAGAAGAAACAAATCCTTTCCCTTTTTCAGAAATAGAGGTTGACGAGGGCCCAAATAAGAAGGGGGAAAAGGAGAAGTGCTGTAAAATTCCCTTCCCCATCGCTACTTTGGTAGGGAATACCCCAAATCAAGATGTTGATCAGGCACTTACCACCCCAGAATCGGATAAGACCCTCGCTGACCTAGAGGTCAGTCCGGGGAGTTTTAAGAAGGCCCAGTGGGAAGACCCCACATTAGCGGTAGCAAGGGGGAATATACGGGACCAGAATAGTACTCCTGGCCAACCAGATAGGTCACCTGCCTACCCCTACTTCGAGGTAGAGAACGACCTAGTATATCGGGTTGATAAAAGGAAATCAGTTACAACTAAACAATTGTTGGTACCACGGACATTCCGTAACGTAGTATTACACCTCGCACACAGTCATCCATTGTGGGGACACCTAGGGGTGGAAAAGACAAAAGAAAAGGTTCTCCGAAGCTTCTATTGGCCTGGGGTTCTGGCAGAAATTACAAACTATTGCTCCTCATGCCCAGAATGTCAGATCACCGCCCCGTTCAAAGCGTACCGCAGCCCATTGGTACCCCTTCCCATAATAGATGTACCATTTGACCGGATTGCTATGGATCTAGTAGGACCCCTAATAAAGTCTGCTAGGGGACATCAGCATATATTGGTAATATTAGATTATGCCACCCGATATCCGGAGGCAGTTCCCCTACGTAGCACCTCTGCTAAAAACATAGCAAAAGAGTTAGTAGTTCTGTTTTCCCGGGTCGGAATTCCTAAAGAGATCTTATCTGACCAGGGAACACCATTTATGTCCCAAGTAACAAAAGAGCTATGTAAACTCCTAAAAATCAAGCATCTCAGAACCTCAGTCTATCATCCACAAACAGATGGTTTAGTGGAAAGGTTCAATAAAACCTTAAAGAGCATGTTACGTCGGGCGGTCGATAAGGATGGGAAAAACTGGGATTGTTTGTTACCTTACCTGTTATTTGCCATTAGGGAAGTTCCCCAATCATCCACAGGCTTCTCCCCGTTTGAACTATTGTATGGCCGACACCCAAGGGGCTTACTGGATATAGCCAAAGAGACTTGGGAACACGAGGTTACCCCTTACAGAAGTGTAATAGAGCATGTTGCCCAGATGCAGGACCGCATTGCTGCAGTCCTACCCATAGTGAGGGAACACATGGAAAAAGCTCAAGAAGCACAGAGGAATACGTATAATAAGGGTGCTAGGGTCAGAATTTTTTTTCCAGGTGATAGGGTACTAGTTCTGGTTCCCACCGTAGAGAATAAATTCCTTGCTAAATGGCATGGGCCATATGAGGTCTTGGAAAGAGTGGGAAAAGTAAATTATAAGGTAAGACAGCCAGGTAGGAGGAAACCTGAGCAAATTTACCATATAAACCTACTCAAGCCCTGGAAAGATAGAGAGGTCTTGTTAACCCTAGTACCCCCAGGTCCGTCAGAGAATCAAGAAACTGACCCAGAGGTTAGCATAGCTGAAACCCTGTCCGTGCATCAGAAACGAGAGGTCCAGAATTTAGTGAGAAGAAACAAAGAAGTCTTCTCTACACAGCCAGGTAGAACTAGCGTAATTGAACATGACCTAGTCTCTGAACCGGGGGTCCGAGTTAACCTTAAACCGTACCGAATCCCAGAGGCCAAAAGAGAGGCTATAAGTTTAGAGGTTAAAAAAATGCTAAAACTAGGCGTAATTGAGAAATCCCAAAGTGGGTGGAACAGCCCTATAGTTTTAGTCCCAAAGCCAGACGGTACAACAAGGTTTTGTAATGACTACCGGAAACTAAACGCGGTGTAAAAATTTGATACTTATCCTATGCCCAGGGTGGACAAACTTGTAGAGAGACTGGGCAAAGCCCGATATCTCACAACCCTAGACCTAACAAAAGGGTACTGGCAGGTTCCCCTCACAGAAAGGGCAAAAGAAAAAACAGCCTTCTCAACCCCAGACGGCCTCTTTCAGTATAGGGTGCTGCCTTTTGGCTTACATGGAGCTCCCGCCACATTCCAAAGAATGATGGATAAAATTTTAAAACCACATGCTCGGTATGCTGCCGCTTCCTACCTGGATAATGTGGTAATCCATAGTGAAGATTGGCAATCCCACCTTCCAAAGGTCCAAGCTGTGCTCGACGCAGTTCAGTCTGCCGGACTAACTGCTAACCCCGCTAAATGCACTATTGGTCTGGAGGAGGCCAAGTATCTGGGGTATTCTATTGGCAGAGGGTTACTCAAACCACAAACACTCAAAGTAGAGGCGATACAAAATTGGCCAAGGCCAGTTACAAAAAAACAAGTAAGGACCTTTTTGGGGTTAATTGGCTACTATAGAAGGTTTATTCCCAATTTTGCAACTAAGGCAACCCCACTAACCGACCTTACAAAAGCAAGAGGACCGCTAATGGTAAAGTGGTCCCCCGAAACCGAACAGGCCTTTAGAAGTCTGAAAGAAGCTCTCTGTGCCCAACCAGTGTTGGTCACACCTGACTTCTCCAAAGAGTTCGTAGTCCAAACCGACGCATCTGAGGTAGGGCTGGGGGCGGTACTCTCCCAGGAGTCTCAAGGGGAGGAGCACCCCATCCTTTATTTAAGTAGGAAACTAAGGGCCTCATGCAGAGAGCAGCGCTATTTAGAATTGGAGAGGAGAATAAAATTTAGCTTTATTGGAGAGTTTTTTTTCTCCATATGCAGAAAGGGCATAAAACTGCATTTACAATCCTTTCTGCATATGGAGAGTTTCAACCAGCGCTATGAGCGCTGTTGAAACTAGTGGGAAAGAAATCGTTGTTTTTTTTTTTTCTCCTCCACCGGCCGCGGAGCGCCAGCTTCATGGTGGAGAGGAAAAATGTTGAAAATCGCGCCATTTTTTTGGCGCGAACAGCCACTAGATGGCGTTCGCGGCTCTCTGCATACGGCCGTTTTAAACACTGGAGAGATTAGGATCTCTCCAGCCGCGCGGCGAGTTTCAAGAAAAAAAAAAAAAATGGCGCTTTTTTTAAAACTTGCCATTATCTGCCTTTCTCAAGGCAGAATTCGCCAAAACATGCTGCTTTCCCTGTTAGCGCTGCTCTCTGCATGATTCCCTAAATCCCCAGGAGAAAAATTACTCCATAGTCGAGAAAGAGTGTCTCGCAATAAAGTGGGCTGTAGAGACGCTCAAATATTATCTGTTGGGGAGAAAATTCCGGTTGGTCACAGATCATGCACCCCTTACCTGGATGTGTCAAAACAGAGAGAAGAATGCTAGAGTGACCAGGTGGTTCCTAAGCCTACAACCCTTTAAATTTTCTGTGGAACAAAGGTCAGGGCAAAAACATGGCAATGCTGACGGGTTGTCAAGGATGCACTCCCTAATATCCATGGTCGCTCATCCCTCGAGGTCTAAGCTGGGGGGGAGGATATGTGACAGAAACCAGGGGATGGTAATAAATTCCATATACAGGGCTACCAGGATACTGAACAGTTTCTGTCCTGTCTAGGGAAACAAAAGAAAACAGCGCACAACGCCAAATAGTGAAGCAAATTCAACAATATATTATAGAATTAAAAAGGGGGTAATATATCTGCGTACATAAAAAAGGTTGGTAAAAGGCATGTAGTGTGTATCACACTGTTTACCACTCGGCTGTTAGCTGTAGATTCAGGTGCTTGCTTCCCTCTGCTGCTGCAGCTCAGCTGATTCTGGGGCAGGACGTCAGTCTTTTCACTCCCAAGGGGATTTCCCTTCATGCAGCCAGGTTCAGCAGCTGGTACTGGGGCTCGGTGAAATCGCTCCTGCTTCCTAGCCGATATGAAGCTGCTCCTGTACCTTGGCAGGTGTATCCTCTGCAGAGAGGTTAAAACGCAGCTTGCTGCTGTCTTCACAGCAGTGGTGGATTCAATAGGGAAGTTTGAACAGTCTTACAGAGTCTCTCACAAGTGTCCAAAACAGCACACAGGATGAAATAAAAACAGGACAGGCCAACACATAGACAAAGGCCAATGTAAGCAGATATAAGGCAATAGAATGTTACATCCAACTAGTTTCGTAGAATTAACTACTTCTTCAGAGAAGTAGTTAATTCTACGAAACTAGTTGGATGTAACATTCTATTGCCTTATATCTGCTTACATTGGCCTTTGTCTATGTGTTGGCCTGTCCTGTTTTTATTTCATCCTGTGTGCTGTTTTGGACACTTGTGAGAGACTCTGTAAGACTGTTCAAACTTCCCTATTGAATCCACCACTGCTGTGAAGACAGCAGCAAGCTGCGTTTTAACCTCTCTGCAGAGGATACACCTGCCAAGGTACAGGAGCAGCTTCATATCGGCTAGGAAGCAGGAGCGATTTCACCGAGCCCCAGTACCAGCTGCTGAACCTGGCTGCATGAAGGGAAATCCCCTTGGGAGTGAAAAGACTGACGTCCTGCCCCAGAATCAGCTGAGCTGCAGCAGCAGAGGGAAGCAAGCACCTGAATCTACAGCTAACAGCCGAGTGGTAAACAGTGTGATACACACTACATGCCTTTTACCAACCTTTTTTATGTACGCAGATATATTACCCCCTTTTTAATTCTATAATATATTGTTGAATTTGCTTCACTATTTGGCGTTGTGCGCTGTTTTCTTTTGTTTCCCTTCTCTTAGTGTGTGTGGGGTGCTGAGCCACCCCTGCGTTTACAGCTGCAGACGCCATTATCCCCAACACGGTTATGTGGCACTTATTATTTAATGTTTAACTATCTCACTGTGGGAGTTGTGGTTTAATTTTTTATACTTTTTTTATCACTAAATTGATGGTATAGTCACTGCACTGTATATATTTATACATTTAAACTTTATAGGTAGTTAGGTAGTAGCGCACAGTTTTGTTTTTTGTGTTTTCTGTCCTGTCTAGGCTGAACAGGGCAGCCTCGTGGTACATGCACTCCATTCCAAGGAAGATAAGACAGCAGACGTGCATGGCAGTGGCAGGAGAGCTGAGCAGAGCGGCATAGGGGAATGGCTGGGGAGGTGCACACTGTAACACCGGAAGTTAACCGGTGTCTGACGTCCGGTTACAGTGCGCTTTTCCCCAGTCGTTCCCCTATGCCGCTTTGCTCCTGCTCAGCTCTCCTGCTATTACGATATCGTTCCGCCACCGCACACCCGCTGTCTCATCTTCATTCACCTCCAGACTTGGGACCTGTCCTGCTGCCGCTGCACTCCCGCCGCACACTGTCCATCTTCAACCATCTGCAGGCCTGCTTCATCCTCCGCTGACATGGGACCTCTCCTGAAACATGGTAAGTGAAAAAGTAATTTTCCTCGATTTTAAGGGCCAAATCGATGGTGCGTCTTTCAATCGATGGCGTCTTACAATCGAGGAAATACGGTAAGTATGCGCTGCTTAATTGGCCTGTTGTTAACCCATTCTATTCCACATACATGCGCACTGAGTAACAGTATCCCGAAAGGTACTTTGAAGGTACTGCCTAGTCTGTTACTATGTTATTTAAGGCTATTTATGATGGGAGGCTGGTCAGTGGGATAAATACCCACAGTACTGCATGAGGTAATAGTGGGTAATCTGATATAAGAACTATGTCCAGAATTAAAATAATGCCAGTGCTGTTTATGAACCTATGATAATAGTCAGTTCTAACTAAGCCACTGGTAAACTATTTACTGTATATAAAGTCAATAAAGATATGTCAATATATGTCTGGTTATTTGTTTTCTTTCTCTGTAATTTCTTATCAGGTGGGTTAGAAGAGGCTGAAATGTCCATCAGCTGATATGTGCTAGCAGGGGTTCTCCAAGTGTATCGGGCTAAATAAATGGGCTGAACCGAACCCCTCATTGAGCCCTTTGGGTGATAATGTCTGCTAAGTGTATATCCATCGTGACTCTCTCTGGAGCAAGATGGAATCCATGTCACCCCTTCTGGGACATGTAGACAATTGGTCGATGCCTCTGAAGTTGATAGCTTTTGGGTCACCATTGTGGCACTGGTTTATGTGCCTCACGACAGGGATGTCCATTTTGTTCCTTATGGTGCCAACATGTTGGAGTACACGTTTTTTTAATTGTCTTTTTGTTTTTCCAATGTAGATTTTCCCACACTTGCACACCCCTTGATAGATAACACCAAAGCTCTGACAATTGATGATTCATTTTTTTATTTGATATGTCCGTGTATTGTCCCAATTGTTGAATGTTTTTGTGGAAAGTACGTACGGGCATGCTTTGCAACGGTGGCAGCTATAGCTGCCTACTGGTTTAGGTGGCAACCATGTTCTTGCGCCTCAGAGAAGTGGCTATGGACCAAGATATCCTTGATATTCCGTGCTCTTCTGCTTACCATAGAAGGGTAGGTTTGGATTGCATCCTTGATATCTGAGTCTGCTCTTAGGATGTGCCAGTGTTTCTCAAAAATGTTCCTTGCCAGATGCCACGGCTTGTATATCCCTATGAAACGCACAACCTTTTCATCACCTTTGGGGACCTTGTCAGTAAGTAAGTCTAGACGAGGTGAGTATTTGGCTCATTGTAAGCTTTCTTTATAGTTTTCATACTATAACCTCTGTTTTTTAAAACGCTCGGTCATAATAGAGACCTGGGCTTGACTCTGTGTATTATTACTACAGTTCCTCCTGATTCTTAGGAACTGGCCCATCGGAATACCCTGGACCAAGGTCCTTGGGTGGTGGCTAGATGCCTCTAGGAGGTTGTTCGTGACCATAGGTTTGCGGAAAACTGTAGTTTCAATAAGGTCTCCTTGGCCTCTTGAAACCTGTAGATCTAGGAAGCATATGGTGTTTCTATCAAACTCCAGAGTAAGGTGTAGATTGAGTTGATCATTGTTCAAGATATCAACAAACTCTTTGAGGAGTGCCAATGTTCCTTCCCACAGAATCAGCACATCATCGATGAAATGTACCCAAAGGATGATGTGTGAGGTTAGATGATCAAGTTCATCGATGAAAACATGTTTGGACTCCCACCAACCTAGGTAGAGGTTGGCGTATGATGGGGCACACTTGGTGCCCATGGCTGTTGTGAAACAATTCCTATTTAGCATGAACTACAGCAAATCTAGCACAAATTTGCTATGGGTGGTATAGAGTGTGCCCCTAGTTTGGAGAAAATACGAGACTGCTTCTAGTCCTTTTTGATGGTAGATGCTGGTGTAAAGACCTCCCACATCTATGCTCACTAGAATGGTGTCACAGCTGATGACCACGCCTTCTAATCTTTGTAGAACGTCTTTCGTGTCCCTTAGGACGGTAGGTAGACAACGAATGGCCCGAGTACTTGGTTCACGTAGCAACTCGCATTCTCAGTTAAGTTGCCTACCCACGATACAATCGGGTGGCTTGGCGGTGGTGTTCTCCTCTTATGGATTTTCAGTATGCTGTAAAACATAGCTATCTTAAGGAATTTCACAAAAATGAAATCGTACTCCTGTTTCGAAATGACCTAGTCAATCAGCCCTTTGTCTAGAATAGTTCGGAGTTCGGAACTGTAGGTGGTAGTTGGGTCCTTGTCCAGGACTTCATAGCATGCTAAGTCTGGACAGCAATCTTAGATGCTCAGCCTTGTAATCCGAGACATTGAGAATCACTAGATTGCCACCTTTGTCTGAAGGTTTCACTACTATATCTTTGTTGCCCTCCAGTTCTTTGAGAGCGGCTCTCTCCGAATGGGTGAGGTTGTCCACCATTTTTGTTTTGGGTAATGCTTCCAGATCTCTTGTAACCACATCCACAAAAATATCTATATCTATCTATATATTTCTGAAACCGTCGTATGTGTCTGTGTCTGTATGTGTCTGTGTCTGTATGTGTCTGTATGTGTCTCCCTGTGTCCCTAGAGGAAATCGCATTGGACCTTTGGCCCGTCACTCCGCCTCAGGCCAATCCGCCTCAGGCCAATGACATTGCTCCCTTGGCCTACCCGCCCCCGCACACCTCTCACTGGCACCGACACCACTGCCTCAGGCCAATGAGATTGCTCCCTTGGCCCCACACCCGCCCCCGCACACCTCTCATTGGCCTGCAGCCAACACACCGAACCCACTGCCACACTCTCCCAGCCCTCACTGAGCTTTGGGAACGCTTCACAGCACCTAACACTCACTGCTCTGGGAGATTTGGTAACGCTTCACAGCACCTAACTCTGGCACGACGCTTCACAGCTCTCACCTCTCAACCCACAAAACCCTCACCGCCTGATACCACCAAAACAACTGCGGAATCAGGTACAGACTCTTACCTATATATATATTGTTTTCACCACTGCAACACTACCCACCCTCACACAACACCGCACGATCACCTCCACACACCGCATGATCACCTCCACACACTGCACGATCGCAGCCCCTCTTAACACCTGCACACACTCCTGCCTACCCTGCCAACACCCCTCCCCTTCACCTCAACCATGCCGGAACGCACGTTCGCCGCAACAACACCACACACCCCCAGCAAACATACACACTCTGCTACTCACTTGCACCGCCACATAACCTGATCGCCACCGGACAACGCACGCATCTCCTCCACTACCACGCAACACACTCACCCCCTCCCGAGGCCGCAACAACACCCTCACCTAGCCCGCAACCCACCCACACTCCAGTAGCCCGTAACACACTGCTACTCACTTTCACCGACACCACCGGACAACACAGTCCCCCCTCCAGAGGCCGCAACACACCCTCCCTTAGCCCGCAACCCCCCCCCCCAACACACACACACAGCCTCCCGTAGCCCGCATCACAACCACTCCCGTGGAGCGCAAGCCCTCCTGTATCCGGCTCAATACCCCCTAAACACTCACGTAGCCCACACCCCCGCCCCACAAACCCTCCCATGGCCACAACCGTCAAAACCCCCCAAAGCGCACGTAGGCCGCACACAATCCAACAACGCACGGTGCACGCCACAACCCCTTCCTCCGGAGGGCCCGCATCCCAAACACGCACGTGGAGCGCAACCCCTACCTCCGGAGGGCCCGCATCCCAAACACGCACGTGGAGCGCAACCCCTACCTCCGGAGGGCCCGCATCCCAAACACGCACGTGGAGCGCAACCCCTACCTCCGGGGGGCCCGCATCCCAAACACGCACGTGGAGCGCAACCCCTACCTCCGGAGGGCCCGCATCCCAAACGCATCCCAAACACGCACGTGGAGCGCAACCCCTACCTCCGGAGGGCCCGCATCCCAAACACGCACGTGGAGCGCAACCCCTACCTAAGGAGGGCCCGCATCCCAAACACGCACGTGGAGCGCAACCCCTACCTCCGGAGGGCCCGCATCCCAAACGCATCCCAAACACGCACGTGGAGCGCAACCCCTACCTCCGGAGGGCCCGCATCCCAAACACGCACGTGGAGCGCTACCCCTACCTCCTGAGGGCCCGCATCCCAAACACGCACGTGGAGCGCAACCCCTACCTCCGGAGGGCCCGCATCCCAAACACGCATGTGGAGCGCAACCCCTACCTCCGGAGGGCCCGCATCCCAAACACGCACGTGGAGCGCAACCCCTACCTCCGGAGGGCCCGCATCCCAAACACGCACGTGGAGCGCAACCCCTACCTCCGGAGGGCCCGCATCCCAAACACGCAAACACCCTCACTTAGCTCGCAACCCCCCCACACTCCAGTAGCCCGCAACACACTACTACTCACTTTCACCGACACAACCGGACAACACTGTCCCCCCTCTGGAGGCCGCAACACACCCTCCCTTAGCCCGCAACCCCCCCCCCCAACACACACACAGCCTCCCGTAGCCCGCATCACAACCACTCCCGTGGAGCGCAAGCCCTCCTGTATCCCGCTCAATACCCCCTAAACACTCACGTAGCCCACACCCCCGCCCCACAAACCCTCCCCTGGCCACAACCGACAAAAAACCCCAACCGCACGTAGGCCGCACACAATCCAACAACGCACGGTGCACGCCACAACCCCTACCTCCGGAGGGCCCGCATCCCAAACACGCACGTGGAGCGCAACCCCTACCTCCGGAGGGCCCGCATTCCAAACACGCACGTGGAGCGCAAACCCTACGTCCGGAGGGCCCGCATCCCAAACGCATCCCAAACACGCACGTGGAGCGCAACCCCTACCTCCGGAGGGCCCGCATCCCAAACACGCACGTGGAGCGCAACTCCTACCTCCGGAGGGCCCGCATCCCAAACACGCACGTGGAGCACAACTCCTACCTCCGGAGGGCCCGCATCCACCACGGTACACAGCAAGCCCTCCTGTATCCCGCCCGCCCCACAAAAAACACTCACGTGCCACCCCCACCTCCCCCCCAAAGCCGCAACCAGCCCGCAAACACAACACCTCACGGTGGACGCCACAACCCCCCTCCAGGGACCACACATCTCGCCTTCACCCTGCTGCCACATCAGTTTTTCACTGTATGCCACAAGCCCTCCTGGATACCGGCCCCCCCCCCCCCCAAACACTCCCGTCGCCGGCCGCCCCCCCCCCCCAAACACACCCGTCGCCTGGCCGCCCCCCCCCCCCAAAACACTCCCGTAGACCGAAAAAAAAAACACTTCCGTAGCCCGCCCGCCCCCCCAAAACACTCCCGTAGAAAAAAAAAACACTCCCGTAGCCCACAACACCCCACAAACCCTCCCGTGCACGCAAACACAGCAACACCACCAGTAGGGCCACACACCTCACCTTAACCCTCCTGCAACATCAGTGCTTCACAATATAACATAACACTCATTCCATTGAACAACACCTCCTGAAACATGTCTGCTTGCTAAAACAATATAGGATCACAGTGTGCCTTACACACAACACTCAACCACACACCCAAAAGCCACCCACACGCCCTCAGCAATGCACCACACACACCCCCTCAGCCATGTGCACACACACGCCCTCAGCCACGCCACACGCCCTCAGCCATGCCACATGCCCTCAGCCACACCACATGCCCTCAGCCACGCCACACACCATCGCCCACGCCCTCACGCACCACACACACGCACTCAGCCACGCACCACGCGCACACACACACGCCCTCAGCCACGCCACACACCCTCACACACACCCAACCCTCCTGTGCTCATACGCCACACAAAACAAGACTTACACACACCCCTACCTACCCCCCACACCACAAACACCACAACGCATGCTGCGGCATATTCAACCCCCCACCTCCCCTACACAACGCTTCAACACACACCCACACGGACGCAAAAAACACACCAACACCCCCTCGCCGCGGCAAACACACCTCACCTTCACACTCAACACAATGCAGATTTACAGGTCTGGCACACCTCTCCCCTTGCACTTCAACCCCCCACCCCCCCAAACGTGCGCACCAACACACACCCTCCGCTGCCAACACACCTCCCACACGAAATGAGCTCTTAGGTGAAATAAAAGATATTCGGAACACAATGCACATTCTGCCGTCTGTGTCCTTTCTTGCAGAAACAGTCAGCACACCCACACACAACACCCACACAACAGTCGCACACACCCACACAACAATCACACAACACTCAATTCATACACACAACACGCCCTCACCCACACAACACTCACTCACACACACACACCCCTCCTGTGCTCATACACCACACACAACAACAATTCAACACAACCCTACCCCCACAACACACTCAACGCTGGAAACACCTCAACTTCACCGTCATGCCACACACACTACACTCAAGACAATGCTGATTTACACGTCTATGCCCCCCCTCCCCTTGCACCTCAAACCCCACAACCCCCTTCCGTACAACGCAAACACACCCCCAAAACATCTACACCAACACACCCCCACCACTAACACCACACCTCACACAGCCAGTCGGCTGTTCCTTCTAATAAAATCAATTAGCAACACAATGCTAATTGGCCCCTATCTGTCATTTTATTCACAAATATTCATCACATACACACACAACACTCACCCACACACACACACATAACACTACAGCAACCACACTCACCCACCCCACACTCACCCACCCTCACTCACCTACCCACCCCACACTCACTCATCCACCCACGCAACCCACAATCAGCCACCCACAATACTACAGCAACCACACTCACCCACACACCACACACCCACACCACCCTCACTCACCTACCCACCAAAAACTCAACCACACACTCACCCACCCACCACACACTCACCCACCCAGACCACACTCACTCATCCACCCACGCAACCCACACTCAGCACCCACACCACACACAAGCAACAATCACACACATACACACACTATTCAGCCACACACACACTCACACACTCACCCACCCCACACTCACTCATCCATCCCCACACTCAGCCACCCACCCCACACACACAAGCAACAATCACACACAACACCCATACACACACTATTCCCACACACACAAACAACATAACAAAAACCTCAGCCACGCCACACGCCCTCAGCCACGCCCTCACGCACCACACAGGCACACGCACACACGCCCTCAGCCACGCACCACGCCACACGCCCTCAGCCACACATGCACTCACGCACTCACACACGCAACACGCGCACACACACACGCCCTCAGCCACAACACAAGCCCTCACACACACACCCAACCCTCCTGTGCTGATACGCCACACAAAACAAGACTTCCACACACCCCTACCAAACCCCCACACCACAAACACCACAACGCATGCTGCAGCATATTGAACCCACCTACCCTACACAACGCTTCAACACACACCCACACGGACGCAAAAACACACCCTCGCCACGCCAAACACACCTCCCCTTCACCGTGCTGCCACAAACACACTACACTCAACACAATGCAGATTTACAGGTCTGGGACACCTCTCCCCTTGCACCTCAACCCGCCACCCCCCCAAACGTGCGCACCAACACACACCCGACGCTGCCACCACACCTCCCACAGGAAAACAGCTCTTCGGTGAAATAAATGATATTCGGTACACAATGCTCATTCTGCCGTCTGTGTCATTTCTTGCACAAACACTCAGCACACCCACACAAAACACCCACAGAACAGTCGCACACACCCACACAACAATAACACAACACTCAAGACACACACAACATGCCCTCACCCACACAACACTCACTCACACACACACCCCTCCTGTGCTGATACACCTCACACAACAACAATTCAACACACCCCTACCCCCACAATACACTCACCGCTGGAAACACACCTCAACTTCACCGTGATGCCACACACACTACACTCAAGACAATGCAGATTGACACGTCTATGCCCCCCCTCCCCTTGCACCTCAAACACCATACCCCCCTTGCGTAAAGCGCAAACACCCCCCCAAAACATGCACACCAACACACCCCCTCCACTACTACCACACCTCACACAGCCAGTTGGCTGTTCCTTTCAATAAAATAAATTAGCAACACAATGCTAATTACACCGTATCTGTCATTTGATGCACAAACATTCTTCACAGACAAACACAACACTCACCAACACACCCACACACAACACTACAGCAACCACACTCACCCACCCTCACTCACCTACCCACCCCACACTCACTCAAAAATCACACACACACACAGCACACACTCACCCACCCACCCCACACTCACTCATCCACGCACCCCACACTCAGCCACCCACACCACACACACAAGCAACAATCACACACAACACACAACACACATACACACACTATTCACCCACACTCACCCACCCACCACACACTCACCCACCCACCCCACACTCACTCATCCACCCACGCACCCCACACTCAGCCACCCACCCCACAGACAACCAACAATCACACACAACATCCATACACACACTATTCAGCCACACACACAACCAACATTCACAAAACACTCAAACACACACCCACACACACAACATTCACACACACACCACACAACAACCACAAAACACACCTCAAGACTGTCACTCTTAACCCATTTACAACCCTTTCACAGACCACCTCCTGATGCCTTGAACACCTCGACACCTGAACGCTGTACACACAACGCAACAATTGGATCCTATTGACCCTTCACACAACAACATCAGGAAGTATACTAAGCACACATGCACTGAAACACTTCACTAACATCACACACCACGCCTACTTTTAACAACACACCACAACTGACACACACAACAGCTCTACAGCACCTACAATGCCACACATCAAAACCTCAACGCACAAAAAACATCTTCCCAACACAAAACATGCCTCCCAAAAAACACCATCGCAAAACAAAACATACACACCCTCACACTACACGCCACATGCACACACACACCCACGATGTGTACTACCTCACACTATGCACACACACAGTTAACACAATTCGAAATGCCCGCACACAATCAACACACACAACTCACAATGCATGACACAATAGCTCATCAACAAATACTCACAACCACAACATCAACACCAACACATACCACACAACAACATTACACACTACTTCCATATAATACACAGACACCAATTACATCAAAGGGACAAACAAACACACACCATCCTAACACACCACTTCCTCAACACACACACACACACACACAACATCACCTGCTAATCAAACACTACAGCGCCAAACACGCTTTGCACAACAAAGACACAGAGCCAGAGTCAGAAGAGCAACACAATGACAACAACAAAAACACCGAGACACACACTACATCAACAGTCACACAGAACACACAAGAGCATGAGGCACGCCTTGCAAAAGACCAACAACGTGCTACAACATCACGAGCCGCACAGACACCAGAACAACATTAGGCACGCCTAGCAAAACAACATGCTACAACATCACCAGCCGCAGAGCCTACACAACACCATGAGGCACGCCTTGCCAAAAAAAACAAACGTGCTACAAGATCACGAGACGCAGATACACCAGAAGAACATGAAACACGCCTGGCAAAAATGCGACTACGAGCTACAAGATCAAGAGCCACTGAGACTCCACAACAACATGAAACACGCCTTGCTAAACTGAGAACAATACGGCGCACATCAAGAGCACAACAAAATACAACAACAGACACTACAACAGCAACAACACACACATACTACATTTACGCATTCAACACATTACACTTTGTTACGCACCGCTTTCCTATATAATCCACACATACTGTACCAGCAACATCAAAATGTCAACATTGGACACATTGACACTATATGTCGCTACTGTCAAGCAAAGAAATTCCGCAAGGAAGCACCTGGAATGTGCTGCAGCAATGGCAAAGTTCAGCTACCACCTCTACACTCACCCCCAAATCCACTTCTTTCATACATGTCAGGAACAACTTCAGAATCAAAACATTTTTTACAAAACATACGAAAATACAACTCCTGTTTCCAAATGACATCCTTTGGTGCTACATCTATAGTGGAACAAATCGGATTTAAAAGTACTTTCAAAGTACAAGGTCAAGTTTACCACAGGGCCGGCTCTCTGCTCCCATTACCAGAACAAGATCCACAATTCTTGCAAATTTACTTCATGGGTGATGAACAACAAGAAGCTGATCAACTATGCCATTGGATACCCGATACAAGACGTGATATTGTCATCTCCTTACAAAGGATGTTACATCAACACAACCATCTCATTAACACATTCAAAACATCACTTGAACGCATGCCAACGGATGACTATAAAGTAATTATCAGAGCCGACAAAACACCAGTGGGCCAACATGAACGTCGCTTTAATGCTCCTCAAATCAACGAAGTCGCTATTGTTATAGCAGGGGAACAATTTAATACACGGGACATAATTCTTCAGCGACGCGCTCATTCACTCACACGCATTTGTGAAACACATCGCTCATATGATGCACTTCAATACCCTCTCATACTTTGGAACGGTGACGATGGCTATCACTTCAACATCATGCAAGTAGATCCAGCTTCACAAGCAAACACAAAGAAAACTGTCTCCGCTATGGACTTCTACGCATACAGATTAATGATACGAGATGCATCACAAAACCACATTTTACATTGTCGCCAACTCTTTCATCAGTTTATTGTTGACATGTATGCAAAAATTGAAAGTGAGCGTCTTCTATACATACGTTTACATCAAAAACAACTTCGCGTTTATCAATACACTGGCGACACACTTTATTCGAGCTCGGCTAGTCCCACGAATTCGGGTATACCCGGGTGTATTGAGGTTTGTGACTGTTTTCTGCCCGAGTGCATTGAGGTATTTTCCAGGCAGGGATTGAAGCATTTTATTCCCGCTGGCTGCAATACTGCACAGTATATATATATATACTGCATTACAATTCATGAATTTATGCCATCTGGTAGACACGCGAAGCATTGCAGCCTATTAAATCCTAATCATTATCATTTAACAGATCAGCCGCCCGTCAGCCAGGCATGAACCCAGGCTGGGAAGGCAAACGCAACGGGGCTTGTCAGAGGTGAGGAGCGGCGCATTCCAGGTATCTGCCAGGTACATACTGGGTATTTGCTCGAATAAAGTGTGTCGGTGCAGTACATACATCTCAGGGATGCTGTTGGCAACGATGGTCACGTTGACAACATAGGCAAAATGTTAATTCTACCAGCAACATTCACAGGAAGTCCTCGACACATGCACGAATATGCTCAAGACGCTATGGCATCTGTTACAGCATATGGACGCCCAGACTTCTTTATTACCTTTACATGTAATCCAGCTTGGACAGAAATAAAACAAGAACTTGGGGAAGGGCAGACACACAGCGATCGGCACGACTTAATCGCCAGAGTATTTAGACAAAAACTACTCACATTAATGTACATCATCACGAAGAGTTATATCTTTGGACAAACACGATGCTGGATGTACTCAATAGAGTGGCAGAAAAGAGGCCTTCCACATGCTCATATTCTTATATGGCTCAAAGAAAAGCTACATGCCATAGACATCGATAACGTTATTTCAGCAGAGTTGCCAAATCCAGAAGAAGACCCAATACTATTTGCAATAGTCACCAAAAATATGATTCATGGCCCATGTGGAAACATTAATATTCATGCACCATGTATGAAAGACGGAAAATGCACCAAAAAATATCCTAAACCATTCATTGCAGACACACAAAGTGGAGATGATGGATATCCTCAATATCGAAGACGCGCTCCCACAGACGGTGGATACACAGCAACACTGACTATTCGAGGCAACAAACACATCCAAGTCGACAACAAATGGGTTGTTCCATATTGTCCACTTCTTTCTAAAATTTATAACGCACACATTAATGTTGATTACTGTAATTCAGTTAAATCAATTAAATACATTTGCAAGTATGTCAACAAGGGAAGCGACATGGCCATTTTCGGAATCACAAATAAACACATCCAGGACGAAGTGACGCTCTACCAGCTGGGAAGATATATCAGTAGTAATGAAGCCGTTTGGAGGATTTTTGCTTTTCCCATTCACGAACGACACCCAACCGTTGTTCACCTCACTGTTCATTTAGAAAACGGACAGAGAGTATACTTCACACCTCACAACGCAGAGGCAGTTGCTGCTCAACCACCAAACACAACTTTAACTGCCTTCTTTCAATTATGTCAACACGACTCTTTTGCAAGGACATTACTTTATCCTGAGACTACACGATATTACACTTGGAATGCATCCACAAAACTGTTCAAGAAAAGAAAGCAGGGTATAGCTGTTCCAGGAACAGATGCCCTTGCAAGTGAAGCCTTAGGGCGTGTCTACACAGTTCACCCAAACAACGCTGAATGCTTCTTTCTCAGAATGCTACTTCATACCATTCCAGGGCCAACTTCATTTGACGCTCTTAAAACTGTCAACGGTCAACTCTGTGAAACTTATCGAGAAGCTTGCCAAAACCTTGGCTTACTATAGGATGATCAACACTGGAATACTACGTTAGCCGAAGCTGCATTACAGTCTTTGCCAGGCCAAATTTGCAATCTTTTTGCCATTATCCTTACCACCTGCAACCCATCAAACCCCAACACTCTATGGGACACATATCGAGAGAGCATGAGTGAGGATATACTTGCCAAAGCACAGAGAGACAATCCATCACTCAATGTTCAGTTTTCACCAGAGCTTTTCAACGAGGTGCTCATATTGGTAGAAGATACATGTCTATCTATCAATAACAAAACACTACTTCAATTAGGTCTACAAGCTCCACAACGTCATCATCACGATGTACTCAATACAGACCTTATGCGAGAGAAACAATACAATATTTCACTTCTACAACAATATGTTGCTACAAGAAAAACAATGTTAATTGCACAACAACTTACCACCTACGAGAACATTATGGATCACATCACCAACGGACAAGGTGCAATACTCTTTCTTGATGCTCCAGGTGGAACCAGCAAAACATTTCTCATCAATTTACTCCTCGCCGAAATCAGAATGCACAATGATGTTGCACTTGCACTTGCATCATCTGGCATTGCAGCCACTCTTATGGATGGAGGACGAACTGTGCACTCAGCTCTTAAATTACCGCTAAACATTGCTCATGAAGAAAACCCAACATGTAATATTACAAAAACATCTGGACAAGCACGTGTTCTTCAAATTTGCAAACTTATTGTTTGGGATGAATGTACCATGGCACATAAAAAAGCACTTGAAGCCCTTAATAGAACCTTGCAAGACTTGCGTAACAATAAACAAATCATGGGCGGAGCTGTCATTCTTTTAGCTGGTGATTTCAGACAAACACTTCCAGTCATACCAAGATCCACACCAGCAGACGAACTTCATGCATGCCTTAAATCCTCTATTTTATGGAGACATGTCAAACATTTCCCATTAACAACCAATATGCGAGTACAACTTCTCGGACACTCAAATGACCAAGCTTTTGCAGACACCCTTCTTCAAATTGGTGAAGGTACTTTACCTACTGACTTGACATCAGGTGAAATTACTTTTCCAACACATTTTTGTAACATGATGACATCACTTGAAGATCTCATACATCACGTCTATCCAAATCTCTTACACAATTACACAAATCACCAGTGGCTCTGTGAAAGAGCCATCCTTTCTGCCAAAAATACTTCTGTCAATGCTCTAAATCATCAAATTCAAGATATTCTTCCCCACACAATTACTCAATACAACTCCATCGATACAGTTGTGGATACCGATGAAGCCGTCAACTATCCAACCGAATTCCTACACTCCCTGGAACCATCTGGAATGCCACCACATCACCTTCGCCTGAAAGTTGGAGCACCCATCATGCTACTTCGCAACCTACACACACCTAACCTTTGTAATGGAACAAGACTGTGCATCAAAACATTGATGCCCAACCTGATTGAAGCTACTATCTTAACCGGCAACGCCAAAGGAGAAGATGTCTTCATCCCCCGCATTCCACTCATTCCAACAGACATGCCTTTTACTTTCAAACGGCTACAGTTCCCCATCAGACTAGCTTTTGCTATCACCATCAACAAAGCACAAGGACAGTCAATCAAGTGCACTGGCATCAACTTAGAATCACCATGTTTCTCCCACGGCCAGTTATATGTTGCGTGTTCAAGAGTTGGATCACCCAAAGAATTGTACATCTTTGCTCCAAGTGGAACTACCAAAAATGTGGTTTACAAACAAGCCTTACAATGAACATCGACTTTGCTACATTTGCCTCACCTCAACCTATTCTACTAGCAACTTCAAACAACCACAAACATACTCACTGTAGTGCACTCATCTTTTGTTAGCAACAATTTCGCCAACACACACTTACTGTACACCTGACGTGAAATACACTACTCTCAACAATAGAACTACCCATCTTTCACCAAGGGTTTCCAAGAAGAACATTTTTACAACTAACAACCGTAACAAGTAACATACACTTAGAAAAATTGTGCTCAGATACATGTTCTTTGTACTGTTGTTGCTTTACAAACACACTTTGGAAAAAAATTACATAACATTTACATGAAATTACAATTTTTCACTACACATTATTATACAACATTAACACATCATTATTCAGGGTTTACATCCCGGGCAACGCCGGGTCTCTCAGCTAGTTTATATATATTGGCGAAATATTCGCTCTGCGGCAGAAATGTTGGTTTCGGTGAAGTGAAAGGTCCCTCACCGGGCACTCTCTATTTGAGTCTTCTAATAGGGATGACATATTTCAAGGACAGCTATGTCTGTGGGGTCCGGTGGGGGGATCTCTAGTAGGTTTGCTGGTCTGTACTCCCGCATTTTAAAGAATTTATGTAATTTAAGCTTGCGGGCCGAGATGAGTATCTTTTACCCACTCAGATGTATCAATATCCGATGAGGGTGAGAAGGATAGCCCCCTGTTTCAGACTTTAATGTGATCGGTAGTTAGTGTAAAATCTGACAGCTTTACTATAAGGCCAGGGCCATGGTCAAAAAGACTGTGCTGAGCCGCGCTGAGCAGATCTCATCTGTAATCTGTATCTGTATTGCATCTGTAATCAGCGCGGCTTTAGGAGCCGCTTCCGCGTGCGTGGAAATGCAGGAGACAGGCAAGTTTAAATTTTGCAACGGAGGGCCCATCATGTGACTGCCAAAAGCCAATGGCAGTCTGACGTGGCACACTAGCCCCGCCTCACCGCCCGGCTCCCACACGGCTTTACAAGCGCGCACGCTGCCGCTCATGCGGGGACACAAAAAAGCTCCAGTGCTGCTCAGCGCTCTTCCCTTCACCATGTCCGAGGCCTTAGGGGTTTGGCATAGTCAGTTTGTTGTGCCATTACTGCTGATGCTTCTCAGGGTCCATACTTTCCTCTCTTCTTGTCTTCCTTTTCCTCTGGCACCCCAAGTTGTTCTTATTTGTGCTAAAAAAAGGGGAGACCTGGGGGCAGAGATGTGCCGGCTGTCCAATAGGAAAGCTTCTTCTCCTGCTCCGGTCACATGGTCCCAGCTCACAGTGCAGTATGGAGTCCTGCAGCTCCCGCGCGGGCTCCACACTGACGCTGATGCCGCCCCACCGCCCCCGCACCTCTGCTTACCTGTTCAGATGTAGCTGCGGGCTTCCTCCACCCCAGGTAAGTGAAAAACCGGGTAGTCTGTAAAATGACGTCGCGGGATTCTAAGCAGTCTCTCTCCCTCTCGATCGTAGGGTCACGAGCGTGCTTAGAATCCCGCTACGTCATTTTCAAACCGGCTGCGATACCGGAAGTGACGTGTCGGCTCCAGGCAGTGATGCACCATGGCGGTTTGAAGCAGCAGAGACGGTGTGATGTGATATTGTGATCATCAACGTTCTATGCTGTTATCCCATTGGGATCTTGTAAGCCTCAATTTTTATTGTGTTTGGATAAATTGTGAGATTTTACCTGGGCTCCGTGTGTGTGTCTCTCTCTTTTGAGATTACACCTCCTCCTTTTAGCCTCTATCTGTGGCCCTCTAGCCTGTTAGATTTCAGCAGTAGATGTGCTCTTTTGGGAGCTCCATTTGTTTCATATTGCTACAGTGTTGCACTGTGTATTTTATTTCTTTTTAAGGTATCAACACTCCCCTGGTTCTTCCTTGTCCCAGGGCGTTATAATTGGCAGCTCAGCCAAGCAGTCAGATGTGTAGGAATCTCAGCAATGTTTTAGGGGCTCTTGTTCTGTAATTAGAAGACAATTTAGCTGGTTGGAGATGGGAGGTTATACTCAGTATGGCTTCACATTGCAGCATGTTCAGTTTCAGGTGAGCAGCCCAGATAAGGAGCTCGTCAGACTAGGGATTAAAGTGAGCGAGTGCTTGGAAAGTTAGCAGGTGTGTAACTCACTGCTTTGTGTCACTAATTAGAAACCTTATTACAGAACCCGCAATAATGAGTAAAAACTGATATAAAAGACAGAAAACCCGCCCCCAAATGCCTGATAATACAGAATATAGTGCAATAGTCGCACATTACACACAATCACAAAATACACACACAGCACGCGACTGCCAGAGGGTTTTACACTGAAACGTCACACAATACATCCTGTTCTGTATCACTTTACCTGGGGGGTAATAGATGGAAACCGTGTGGTTGGAGACCCCCAGTGCTGGGAGGTCAGAGGATGGTGCAGTAAGGGGCTGTTTATCAGGGGAACCTGCATATTAAGGGTTATATGTACAAACCCTGCACACAGGACGTGCTCTGGGCAGCCACTGATTCCTGTGCTAAATGATCTGTCCTCGGACACAATTACTGCTTTGTCTTTCTTATCTTTTTATCCGTGAAAGGGAAGGGGAGGGTTAATTCCCACTTGTGATGCTAACCAGGAGTAGGCAATGTTTGATCATGATATAAAAATATAAACATCTTCATAGCATAGGACAGTTCATAAGACTCAGGATTCCAGATAGTCCAATGTTAAACACACTCCCATAGATTATGCCACTAGCCATATAGGTAAGTCTTATGTGGTGGTCTAGGTAACCGTGTGTGGGACTGATCACATAAATGAAGTAAATGGATTACTCACTGCTGACCTTGGGGATATCCTGGTCCTGTCCTGCGTGCTCCTACCAAGGAACAATTGAAGAGAGTACAGGGAAAACGGCGGTGCATCTGCTGCTGCTGCTGAAGATTGGAAACCACAAACTGCAAACCACAAAATATCCTAGGTGCAAAAATTTATTTTAGGGCATAGTAACAGCCAAAAAGAACACTCTGACGCGTTTCCCGTGGTATCCCACGCTTTATCCCAACAATATTCTCACAGGAAATGTTTTACTGGCAAAACTGCTGCAAATCCCCCAATCTCTGCAGCGCCCGGTAACTATAAGAGTGTCAGCGACAGGACAAGAGAAGAAAAAAGGGATGACTCTTACACGTGAGATTATTACACATTTCTCACACGTGGGGTATATAGTATTATTTTGCATTTCTCTACATGAACGACTAATAACCACTAATTTATAACTGCCCCCATTGGCATTCTTGTACTTTTGCAGAAAGCTGAATAAATGACACTGAGAAAATGCTAAATAAACCTTATTCCTTATTCCAGCACCGCAATAAAACGAATGAATTCTGCATTAAATGAGCAATCGTGCTTACACTTATTGTGCATATGTGATACATTTATCTTTGTGAAGCTTAGAGCGGTAACACCGAGAAATGACAGTAACATTATTCTTATATGTAATGCAAAGGCTGATATTAAAAAAAAGAACACAATTAGACAGTGTGTGTGTGTGTGTGCGTGCGCGCGCGCGCAGTGAAAGTGATGTGTGTGTTTGTGTGTGTGCGTTTGTGCAGTGAAAGTGACGTGTGTGTGTGTAGTGAAAGTGATGTGTGTGTGTGTGTGTGTGTCTGCTCAGTGAAAGTGAATGTGTGAGCGTGCGTGCCTGCTCAGTGGAAGTGTGTGTGTAGTGAAAGTGATGTGTGTGTGTGTGTGTGCAGTGAAAGTGATGTGTATGTGTTTGAGCGTGCAGTAGTAGTGAGTATATATATGTATTTATGGGATTTCTTCCTCTCCTGAGCGCTCCGTGATTTCTCCGCCTCTGCGCTTCTATCTGCGCTGATCTCTGCGCTGTTTGTTTCTCTGGAACATGAGATAAAAACAGGGTTCTCTATAAATAATTAATTCATTTATCCATCTGCTACAATTAGAAACGTTATTATTATCACACAGTGTATATATAAAATGAGTGATAAAATATATGCAGGGTGCGGGTGTTTAGGGGTTACTCAGACTACGGGATCTGAAATATAAGCTGCACTCTCTCACAGGTATCTGACAGTATACACGGATATTCATGTAAGGATATTACATGTCACGTTAACGCCTTTAGTCTATTCACTTGTGTTAACAATACAGCAACCAGGGGGTGAACTTTCCTTTTACAGATAGCTCTGTGTCTCCTGTGAGGTTACCGGGGTCAGTACGGTCTGTGCATTAATGGGCAGATACCTCTGTGTCTCCTGTGAGGTTACCGGGGTCAGTACGGTCTGTGCATTAATGGTCAGATACCTCTGTGTCTCCTGTGAGGTTACCGGGGTCAGTACGGTCTGTGCATTAATGGGCAGATACCTCTGTGTCTCCTGTGAGGTTACCGGGGTCAGTACGGTCTGTGCATTAATGGGCAGATACCTCTGTGTGTGAGGTTCCTGGGGTCAGTACGGTCTGTGCATTAATGGGCAGATACCTGTGTGTCTCCTGTGAGGTTCCTGGGTCAGTACGGTCTGTGCATTAATGGGCAGATACCTCTGTGTGTCCTGTGAGGTTACCGGGGTCAGTACGGTCTGTGCATTAATTGGCAGATACCTCTGTGTCTCCTGTGAGGTTACCGGGGTCAGTACGGTCTGTGCATTAATGGGCAGATACCTCTGTGTCTCCTGTGAGGTTACCGGGGTCAGTACGGTCTGTGCATTAATGGGCAGATACCTCTGTGTGTCCTGTGAGGTTACCGGGGTCAGTACGGTCTGTGCATTAATGGGCAGATACTCCTGTGTCCTGTGAGGTTACCGGGGTCAGTACGGTCTGTGCATTAATGGGCAGATACTTCTGTGTCTCCTGTGAGGTTACCGGGGTCAGTACGGTCTGTGCATTAATGGGCAGATACCTCTGTGTCTCCTGTGAGGTTACCGGGGTCAGTACGGTCTGTGCATTAATGGGCAGATACCTCTGTGTCTCCTGTGAGGTTACCGGGGTCAGTACGGTCTGTGCATTAATGGGCAGATACCTCTGTGTCTCCTGTGAGGTTACCGGGGTCAGTACGGTCTGTGCATTAATGGGCAGATACCTCTGTTTCTCCTGTGAGGTTACCGGGGTCAGTACGGTCTGTGCATTAATGGGCAGATACCTCTGTGTCTCCTGTGAGGTTACCGGGGTCAGTACGGTCTGTGCATTAATGGGCAGATACCTCTGTGTCTCCTGTGAGGTTACCGGGGTCAGTACGGTCTGTGCATTAATGGGCAGATACCTCTGTGTCTCCTGTGAGGTTACCGGGGTCAGTACGGTCTGTGCATTAATGGGCAGATACCTCTGTGCCTCCTGTGAGGTTACCGGGGTCAGTACGGTCTGTGCATTAATGGGCAGATACCTCTGTGCCTCCTGTGAGGTTACCGGGGTCAGTACGGTCTGTGCATTAATGGGCAGATACCTCTGTGCCTCCTGTGAGGTTACCGGGGTCAGTACGGTCTGTGCATTAATGGGCAGATACCCCTGTGTCTCCTGTGAGGTTACCGGGGTCAGTACGGTCTGTGCATTAATGGGCAGATACCTCTGTGTCTCCTGTGAGGTTACCGGGGTCAGTACGGTCTGTGCATTAATGGGCAGATACCCCTGTGTCTCCTGTGAGGTTACCGGGGTCAGTACGGTCTGTGCATTAATGGGCAGATACCTCTGTGTCTCCTGTGAGGTTACCGGGGTCAGTACGGTCTGTGCATTAATGGGCAGATACCTCTGTGTCTCCTGTGAGGTTACCGGGGTCAGTACGGTCTGTGCATTAATGGGCAGATACCTCTGTTTCTCCTGTGAGGTTACCGGGGTCAGTACGGTCTGTGCATTAATGGGCAGATACCTCTGTGTCTCCTGTGAGGTTACCGGGGTCAGTACGGTCTGTGCATTAATGGGCAGATACCCCTGTGTCTCCTGTGAGGTTACTGGGGTCAGTACGGTCTGTGCATTAATGGGCAGATACCTCTGTGTCTCCTGTGAGGTTACCGGGGTCAGTACGGTCTGTGCATTAATGGGCAGATACCTCTGTGTGTGAGGTTACCGGGGTCAGTACGGTCTGTGCATTAATGGGCAGATACCTCTGTGTGTGAGGTTACCGGGGTCAGTACGGTCTGTGCATTAATGGGCAGATACCTGTGTGTCCTGTGAGGTTACCGGGGTCAGTACGGTCTGTGCATTAATGGGCAGATACCTCTGTGTCTCCTGTGAGGTTACCGGGGTCAGTACGGTCTGTGCATTAATGGGCAGATACCTCTGTGTGTGAGGTTCCTGGGGTCAGTACGGTCTGTGCATTAATGGGCAGATACCTGTGTGTCTCCTGTGAGGTTCCTGGGTCAGTACGGTCTGTGCATTAATGGGCAGATACCTCTGTGTGTCCTGTGAGGTTACCGGGGTCAGTACGGTCTGTGCATTAATGGGCAGATACCTCTGTGTCTCCTGTGAGGTTACCGGGGTCAGTACGGTCTGTGCATTAATGGGCAGATACCTCTGTGTGTCCTGTGAGGTTACCGGGGTCAGTACGGTCTGTGCATTAATGGGCAGATACTCCTGTGTCCTGTGAGGTTACCGGGGTCAGTACGGTCTGTGCATTAATGGGCAGATACTTCTGTGTCTCCTGTGAGGTTACCGGGGTCAGTACGGTCTGTGCATTAATGGGCAGATACCTCTGTGTCTCCTGTGAGGTTACCGGGGTCAGTACGGTCTGTGCATTAATGGGCAGATACCTATGTGTCTCCTGTGAAGTTACCGGGGTCAGTACGGTCTGTGCATTAATGGGCAGATACCTCTGTGTGTCCTGTGAGGTTACCGGGATCAGTACGGTCTGTGCATTAATGGGCAGATACTCCTGTGTCCTGTGAGGTTACCGGGGTCAGTACGGTCTGTGCATTAATGGGCAGATACTTCTGTGTCTCCTGTGAGGTTACCGGGGTCAGTACGGTCTGTGCATTAATGGGCAGATACCTCTGTGTCTCCTGTGAGGTTACCGGGGTCAGTACGGTCTGTGCATTAATGGGCAGATACCTCTGTGTCTCCTGTGAGGTTACCGGGGTCAGTACGGTCTGTGCATTAATGGGCAGATACCTCTGTGTCTCCTGTGAGGTTACCGGGGTCAGTACGGTCTGTGCATTAATGGGCAGATACCTCTGTTTCTCCTGTGAGGTTACCGGGGTCAGTACGGTCTGTGCATTAATGGGCAGATACCTCTGTGTCTCCTGTGAGGTTACCGGGGTCAGTACGGTCTGTGCATTAATGGGCAGATACCTCTGTGTCTCCTGTGAGGTTACCGGGGTCAGTACGGTCTGTGCATTAATGGGCAGATACCTCTGTGTCTCCTGTGAGGTTACCGGGGTCAGTACGGTCTGTGCATTAATGGGCAGATACCTCTGTGCCTCCTGTGAGGTTACCGGGGTCAGTACACTCTGTGCATTAATGGGCAGATACCTCTGTGCCTCCTGTGAGGTTACCGGGGTCAGTACGGTCTGTGCATTAATGGGCAGATACCTCTGTGCCTCCTGTGAGGTTACCGGGGTCAGTACGGTCTGTGCATTAATGGGCAGATACCCCTGTGTCTCCTGTGAGGTTACCGGGGTCAGTACGGTCTGTGCATTAATGGGCAGATACCTCTGTGTCTCCTGTGAGGTTACCGGGGTCAGTACGGTCTGTGCATTAATGGGCAGATACCCCTGTGTCTCCTGTGAGGTTACCGGGGTCAGTACGGTCTGTGCATTAATGGGCAGCTACCCCTGTGTGTCCTGTGAGGTTACCGGGGTCAGTACGGTCTGAGCATTAATGGGCAGATACCTCTGTGTGTCCTGTGAGGTTACCGGGGTCAGTATGGTCGGTGCATTAATGGGCAGATACCTCTGTGTGTCTCCTGTGAGGTTACCAGGGTCAGTACGGTCTGTGCATTAATGGGCAGATACCTCTGTGTGTGAGGTTACCGGGGTCAGTACGGTCTGTGCATTAATGGGCAGATACCTGTGTGTCCTGTGAGGTTACCGGGGTCAGTACGGTCTGTGCATTAATGGGCAGATACCTCTGTGCCTCGTGTGAGGTTACCGGGGTCAGTACGGTCTGTGCATTAATGGGCAGATACCTCTGTGTCTCCTGTGAGGTTACCGGGGTCAGTACGGTCTGTGCATTAATGGGCAGATACCCCTGTGTCTCCTGTGAGATTACCGGGGTCAGTACGGTCTGTGCATTAATGGGCAGATACCTCTGTGTGTCCTGTGAGGTTACCGGGGTCAGTACGGTCTGTGCATTAATGGGCAGATACCTCTGTGTGTCCTGTGAGGTTACCGGGGTCAGTACGGTCTGTGCATTAATGGGCAGATACCCCTGTGTCTCTTGTGAGGTTACCGGGGTCAGTACGGTCTGCATTAATGGGCAGATACCTCTGTGTCTCCTGTGAGGTTACCGGGGTCAGTACGGTCTGTGCATTAATGGGCAGATACCTCTGTTTCTCCTGTGAGGTTACCGGGGTCAGTACGGTCTGTGCATTAATGGGCAGATACCTCTGTGTCTCCTGTGAGGTTACCGGGGTCAGTACGGTCTGTGCATTAATGGGCAGATACCTCTGTGTCTCCTGTGAAGTTACCGGGGTCAGTACGGTCTGTGCATTAATGGGCAGATACCTCTGTGCCTCCTGTGAGGTTACCGGGGTCAGTACGGTCTGTGCATTAATGGGCAGATACCTCTGTGTCTCCTGTGAGGTTACCGGGGTCAGTACGGTCTGTGCATTAATGGGCAGATACCTCTGTGCCTCCTGTGAGGTTACCGGGGTCAGTACGGTCTGTGCATTAATGGGCAGATACCCCTGTGTCTCCTGTGAGGTTACCGGGGTCAGTACGGTCTGTGCATTAATGGGCAGATACCTCTGTGTCTCCTGTGAGGTTACCGGGGTCAGTACGGTCTGTGCATTAATGGGCAGATACCCCTGTGTCTCCTGTGAGGTTACCGGGGTCAGTACGGTCTGTGCATTAATGGGCAGCTACCCCTGTGTGTCCTGTGAGGTTACCGGGGTCAGTACGGTCTGTGCATTAATGGGCAGATACCCCTGTGTGTGTCCTGTGAGGTTACCGGGGTCAGTACGGTCTGTGCATTAATGGGCAGATACCTCTGTGTGTCCTGTGAGGTTACCGGGGTCAGTACGGTCTGTGCATTAATGGGCAGATACCTCTGTGTGTCTCCTGTGAGGTTACCGGGGTCAGTACGGTCTGTGCATTAATGGGCAGATACCTCTGTGTGTGAGGTTACCGGGGTCAGTACGGTCTGTGCATTAATGGGCAGATACCTGTGTGTCCTGTGAGGTTACCGGGGTCAGTACGGTCTGTGCATTAATGGGCAGATACCTCTGTGCCTCCTGTGAGGTTACCGGGGTCAGTACGGTCTGTGCATTAATGGGCAGATACCTCTTTGTCTCCTGTGAGGTTACCGGGGTCAGTACGGTCTGTGCATTAATGGGCAGATACCCCTGTGTCTCCTGTGAGGTTACCGGGGTCAGTACGGTCTGTGCATTAATGGGCAGATACCTCTGTGTGTCCTGTGAGGTTACCGGGGTCAGTACGGTCTGTGCATTAATGGGCAGATACCTCTGTGTCTCCTGTGAGGTTACCGGGGTCAGTACGGTCTGTGCATTAATGGGCAGATACCTCTGTGTGTGAGGTTACCGGGGTCAGTACGGTCTGTGCATTAATGGGCAGATACCTCTGTGTGTCCTGTGAGGTTACCGGGGTCAGTACAGTCTGTGCATTAATGGGCAGATACCCCTGTGTGTCTCCTGTGAGGTTACCGGGGTCAGTACGGTCTGTGCATTAATGGGCAGATACCTCTGTGTCTCCTGTGAGGTTACCGGGGTCAGTACGGTCTGTGCATTAATGGGCAGATACCTCTGTGTCTCCTGTGAGGTTACCGGGGTCAGTACGGTCTGTGCATTAATGGGCAGATACCTCTGTGTGTCCTGTGAGGTTACCAGGGTCAGTACGGTCTGTGCTTTAATGGGCAGATACCCCTGTGTGTCTCCTGTGAGGTTACCGGGGTCAGTACGGTCTGTGCATTAATGGGCAGATACCTCTGTGTCTCCTGTGAGGTTACCGGGGTCAGTACGGTCTGTGCATTAATGAGCAGATACCTCTGTGTCTCCTGTGAGGTTACCGGGGTCAGTACGGTCTGTGCATTAATGGGCAGATACCTCTGTGCCTCCTGTGAGGTTACCGGGGTCAGTACGGTCTGTGCATTAATGGGCAGATACCTCTGTGTCTCCTGTGAGGTTACCGGGGTCAGTACGGTCTGTGCATTAATGGGCAGATACCCCTGTGTGTCTCCTGTGAGGTTACCGGGGTCAGTACGGTCTGTGCATTAATGGGCAGATACCTCTGTGTGTCCTGTGAGGTTACCGGGGTCAGTACGGTCTGTGCATTAATGGGCAGATACCCCTGTGTGTCTCCTGTGAGGTTACTGGGGTCAGTACGGTCTGTGCATTAATGGGCAAATACCTCTGTGTCTCCTGTGAGGTTACCGGGGTCAGTACGGTCTGTGCATTAATGGGCAGATACCTCTGTGTGTCCTGTGAGGTTACCGGGGTCAGTACGGTCTGTGCATTAATGGGCAGATACCCCTGTGTGTCTCCTGTGAGGTTACCGGGGTCAGTACGGTCTGTGCATTAATGGGCAGATACCTCTGTGTGTCCTGTGAGGTTACCGGGGTCAGTACGGTCTGTGCATTAATGGGCAGATACCCCTGTGTCTCCTGTGAGGTTACCGGGGTCAGTACGGTCTGTGCATTAATGGGCAGATACCTCTGTTTCTCCTGTGAGGTTACCGGGGTCAGTACGGTCTGTGCATTAATGGGCAGATACCTCTGTGTCTCCTGTGAGGTTACCGGGGTCAGTACGGTCTGTGCATTAATGGGCAGATACCTCTGTGTCTCCTGTGAGGTTACCGGGGTCAGTACGGTCTGTGCATTAATGGGCAGATACCTCTGTGTCTCCTGTGAGGTTACCGGGGTCAGTACGGTCTGTGCATTAATGGGCAGATACCTCTGTGCCTCCTGTGAGGTTACCGGGGTCAGTACGGTCTGTGCATTAATGGGCAGATACCTCTGTGCCTCCTGTGAGGTTACCGGGGTCAGTACGGTCTGTGCATTAATGGGCAGATACCTCTGTGCCTCCTGTGAGGTTACCGGGGTCAGTACGGTCTGTGCATTAATGGGCAGATACCCCTGTGTCTCCTGTGAGGTTACCGGGGTCAGTACGGTCTGTGCATTAATGGGCAGATACCTCTGTGTCTCCTGTGAGGTTACCGGGGTCAGTACGGTCTGTGCATTAATGGGCAGATACCCCTGTGTCTCCTGTGAGGTTACCGGGGTCAGTACGGTCTGTGCATTAATGGGCAGATACCTCTGTGTCTCCTGTGAGGTTACCGGGGTCAGTACGGTCTGTGCATTAATGGGCAGATACCTCTGTGTCTCCTGTGAGGTTACCGGGGTCAGTACGGTCTGTGCATTAATGGGCAGATACCTCTGTTTCTCCTGTGAGGTTACCGGGGTCAGTACGGTCTGTGCATTAATGGGCAGATACCTCTGTGTCTCCTGTGAGGTTACCGGGGTCAGTACGGTCTGTGCATTAATGGGCAGATACCCCTGTGTCTCCTGTGAGGTTACTGGGGTCAGTACGGTCTGTGCATTAATGGGCAGATACCTCTGTGTCTCCTGTGAGGTTACCGGGGTCAGTACGGTCTGTGCATTAATGGGCAGATACCTCTGTGTGTGAGGTTCCTGGGGTCAGTACGGTCTGTGCATTAATGGGCAGATACCTGTGTGTCTCCTGTGAGGTTCCTGGGTCAGTACGGTCTGTGCATTAATGGGCAGATACCTCTGTGTGTCCTGTGAGGTTACCGGGGTCAGTACGGTCTGTGCATTAATGGGCAGATACCTCTGTGTCTCCTGTGAGGTTACCGGGGTCAGTACGGTCTGTGCATTAATGGGCAGATACCTCTGTGTGTCCTGTGAGGTTACCGGGGTCAGTACGGTCTGTGCATTAATGGGCAGATACTCCTGTGTCCTGTGAGGTTACCGGGGTCAGTACGGTCTGTGCATTAATGGGCAGATACTTCTGTGTCTCCTGTGAGGTTACCGGGGTCAGTACGGTCTGTGCATTAATGGGCAGATACCTCTGTGTCTCCTGTGAGGTTACCGGGGTCAGTACGGTCTGTGCATTAATGGGCAGATACCTATGTGTCTCCTGTGAAGTTACCGGGGTCAGTACGGTCTGTGCATTAATGGGCAGATACCTCTGTGTGTCCTGTGAGGTTACCGGGATCAGTACGGTCTGTGCATTAATGGGCAGATACTCCTGTGTCCTGTGAGGTTACCGGGGTCAGTACGGTCTGTGCATTAATGGGCAGATACTTCTGTGTCTCCTGTGAGGTTACCGGGGTCAGTACGGTCTGTGCATTAATGGGCAGATACCTCTGTGTCTCCTGTGAGGTTACCGGGGTCAGTACGGTCTGTGCATTAATGGGCAGATACCTCTGTGTCTCCTGTGAGGTTACCGGGGTCAGTACGGTCTGTGCATTAATGGGCAGATACCTCTGTGTCTCCTGTGAGGTTACCGGGGTCAGTACGGTCTGTGCATTAATGGGCAGATACCTCTGTTTCTCCTGTGAGGTTACCGGGGTCAGTACGGTCTGTGCATTAATGGGCAGATACCTCTGTGTCTCCTGTGAGGTTACCGGGGTCAGTACGGTCTGTGCATTAATGGGCAGATACCTCTGTGTCTCCTGTGAGGTTACCGGGGTCAGTACGGTCTGTGCATTAATGGGCAGATACCTCTGTGTCTCCTGTGAGGTTACCGGGGTCAGTACGGTCTGTGCATTAATGGGCAGATACCTCTGTGCCTCCTGTGAGGTTACCGGGGTCAGTACACTCTGTGCATTAATGGGCAGATACCTCTGTGCCTCCTGTGAGGTTACCGGGGTCAGTACGGTCTGTGCATTAATGGGCAGATACCTCTGTGCCTCCTGTGAGGTTACCGGGGTCAGTACGGTCTGTGCATTAATGGGCAGATACCCCTGTGTCTCCTGTGAGGTTACCGGGGTCAGTACGGTCTGTGCATTAATGGGCAGATACCTCTGTGTCTCCTGTGAGGTTACCGGGGTCAGTACGGTCTGTGCATTAATGGGCAGATACCCCTGTGTCTCCTGTGAGGTTACCGGGGTCAGTACGGTCTGTGCATTAATGGGCAGCTACCCCTGTGTGTCCTGTGAGGTTACCGGGGTCAGTACGGTCTGAGCATTAATGGGCAGATACCTCTGTGTGTCCTGTGAGGTTACCGGGGTCAGTATGGTCGGTGCATTAATGGGCAGATACCTCTGTGTGTCTCCTGTGAGGTTACCAGGGTCAGTACGGTCTGTGCATTAATGGGCAGATACCTCTGTGTGTGAGGTTCCTGGGGTCAGTACGGTCTGTGCATTAATGGGCAGATACCTCTGTGTCTCCTGTGAGGTTACCGGGGTCAGTACGGTCTGTGCATTAATGGGCAGATACCTCTGTGCCTCCTGTGAGGTTACCGGGGTCAGTACGGTCTGTGCATTAATGGGCAGATACCTCTGTGCCTCCTGTGAGGTTACCGGGGTCAGTACGGTCTGTGCATTAATGGGCAGATACCTCTGTGCCTCCTGTGAGGTTACCGGGGTCAGTACGGTCTGTGCATTAATGGGCAGATACCCCTGTGTCTCCTGTGAGGTTACCGGGGTCAGTACGGTCTGTGCATTAATGGGCAGATACCTCTGTGTCTCCTGTGAGGTTACCGGGGTCAGTACGGTCTGTGCATTAATGGGCAGATACCCCTGTGTCTCCTGTGAGGTTACCGGGGTCAGTACGGTCTGTGCATTAATGGGCAGATACCTCTGTGTCTCCTGTGAGGTTACCGGGGTCAGTACGGTCTGTGCATTAATGGGCAGATACCTCTGTGTCTCCTGTGAGGTTACCGGGGTCAGTACGGTCTGTGCATTAATGGGCAGATACCTCTGTTTCTCCTGTGAGGTTACCGGGGTCAGTACGGTCTGTGCATTAATGGGCAGATACCTCTGTGTCTCCTGTGAGGTTACCGGGGTCAGTACGGTCTGTGCATTAATGGGCAGATACCCCTGTGTCTCCTGTGAGGTTACTGGGGTCAGTACGGTCTGTGCATTAATGGGCAGATACCTCTGTGTCTCCTGTGAGGTTACCGGGGTCAGTACGGTCTGTGCATTAATGGGCAGATACCTCTGTGTGTGAGGTTCCTGGGGTCAGTACGGTCTGTGCATTAATGGGCAGATACCTGTGTGTCTCCTGTGAGGTTCCTGGGTCAGTACGGTCTGTGCATTAATGGGCAGATACCTCTGTGTGTCCTGTGAGGTTACCGGGGTCAGTACGGTCTGTGCATTAATGGGCAGATACCTCTGTGTCTCCTGTGAGGTTACCGGGGTCAGTACGGTCTGTGCATTAATGGGCAGATACCTCTGTGTGTCCTGTGAGGTTACCGGGGTCAGTACGGTCTGTGCATTAATGGGCAGATACTCCTGTGTCCTGTGAGGTTACCGGGGTCAGTACGGTCTGTGCATTAATGGGCAGATACTTCTGTGTCTCCTGTGAGGTTACAGGGGTCAGTACGGTCTGTGCATTAATGGGCAGATACCTCTGTGTCTCCTGTGAGGTTACCGGGGTCAGTACGGTCTGTGCATTAATGGGCAGATACCTATGTGTCTCCTGTGAAGTTACCGGGGTCAGTACGGTCTGTGCATTAATGGGCAGATACCTCTGTGTGTCCTGTGAGGTTACCGGGATCAGTACGGTCTGTGCATTAATGGGCAGATACTCCTGTGTCCTGTGAGGTTACCGGGGTCAGTACGGTCTGTGCATTAATGGGCAGATACTTCTGTGTCTCCTGTGAGGTTACCGGGGTCAGTACGGTCTGTGCATTAATGGGCAGATACCTCTGTGTCTCCTGTGAGGTTACCGGGGTCAGTACGGTCTGTGCATTAATGGGCAGATACCTCTGTGTCTCCTGTGAGGTTACCGGGGTCAGTACGGTCTGTGCATTAATGGGCAGATACCTCTGTGTCTCCTGTGAGGTTACCGGGGTCAGTACGGTCTGTGCATTAATGGGCAGATACCTCTGTTTCTCCTGTGAGGTTACCGGGGTCAGTACGGTCTGTGCATTAATGGGCAGATACCTCTGTGTCTCCTGTGAGGTTACCGGGGTCAGTACGGTCTGTGCATTAATGGGCAGATACCTCTGTGTCTCCTGTGAGGTTACCGGGGTCAGTACGGTCTGTGCATTAATGGGCAGATACCTCTGTGTCTCCTGTGAGGTTACCGGGGTCAGTACGGTCTGTGCATTAATGGGCAGATACCTCTGTGCCTCCTGTGAGGTTACCGGGGTCAGTACACTCTGTGCATTAATGGGCAGATACCTCTGTGCCTCCTGTGAGGTTACCGGGGTCAGTACGGTCTGTGCATTAATGGGCAGATACCTCTGTGCCTCCTGTGAGGTTACCGGGGTCAGTACGGTCTGTGCATTAATGGGCAGATACCCCTGTGTCTCCTGTGAGGTTACCGGGGTCAGTACGGTCTGTGCATTAATGGGCAGATACCTCTGTGTCTCCTGTGAGGTTACCGGGGTCAGTACGGTCTGTGCATTAATGGGCAGATACCCCTGTGTCTCCTGTGAGGTTACCGGGGTCAGTACGGTCTGTGCATTAATGGGCAGCTACCCCTGTGTGTCCTGTGAGGTTACCGGGGTCAGTACGGTCTGAGCATTAATGGGCAGATACCTCTGTGTGTCCTGTGAGGTTACCGGGGTCAGTATGGTCGGTGCATTAATGGGCAGATACCTCTGTGTGTCTCCTGTGAGGTTACCAGGGTCAGTACGGTCTGTGCATTAATGGGCAGATACCTCTGTGTGTGAGGTTACCGGGGTCAGTACGGTCTGTGCATTAATGGGCAGATACCTGTGTGTCCTGTGAGGTTACCGGGGTCAGTACGGTCTGTGCATTAATGGGCAGATACCTCTGTGCCTCGTGTGAGGTTACCGGGGTCAGTACGGTCTGTGCATTAATGGGCAGATACCTCTGTGTCTCCTGTGAGGTTACCGGGGTCAGTACGGTCTGTGCATTAATGGGCAGATACCCCTGTGTCTCCTGTGAGATTACCGGGGTCAGTACGGTCTGTGCATTAATGGGCAGATACCTCTGTGTGTCCTGTGAGGTTACCGGGGTCAGTACGGTCTGTGCATTAATGGGCAGATACCTCTGTGTGTCCTGTGAGGTTACCGGGGTCAGTACGGTCTGTGCATTAATGGGCAGATACCCCTGTGTCTCTTGTGAGGTTACCGGGGTCAGTACGGTCTGCATTAATGGGCAGATACCTCTGTGTCTCCTGTGAGGTTACCGGGGTCAGTACGGTCTGTGCATTAATGGGCAGATACCTCTGTGCCTCCTGTGAGGTTACCGGGGTCAGTACGGTCTGTGCATTAATGGGCAGATACCTCTGTGTCTCCTGTGAGGTTACCGGGGTCAGTACGGTCTGTGCATTAATGGGCAGATACCTCTGTGCCTCCTGTGAGGTTACCGGGGTCAGTACGGTCTGTGCATTAATGGGCAGATACCCCTGTGTCTCCTGTGAGGTTACCGGGGTCAGTACGGTCTGTGCATTAATGGGCAGATACCTCTGTGTCTCCTGTGAGGTTACCGGGGTCAGTACGGTCTGTGCATTAATGGGCAGATACCCCTGTGTCTCCTGTGAGGTTACCGGGGTCAGTACGGTCTGTGCATTAATGGGCAGCTACCCCTGTGTGTCCTGTGAGGTTACCGGGGTCAGTACGGTCTGTGCATTAATGGGCAGATACCCCTGTGTGTGTCCTGTGAGGTTACCGGGGTCAGTACGGTCTGTGCATTAATGGGCAGATACCTCTGTGTGTCCTGTGAGGTTACCGGGGTCAGTACGGTCTGTGCATTAATGGGCAGATACCTCTGTGTGTCTCCTGTGAGGTTACCGGGGTCAGTACGGTCTGTGCATTAATGGGCAGATACCTCTGTGTGTGAGGTTACCGGGGTCAGTACGGTCTGTGCATTAATGGGCAGATACCTGTGTGTCCTGTGAGGTTACCGGGGTCAGTACGGTCTGTGCATTAATGGGCAGATACCTCTGTGCCTCCTGTGAGGTTACCGGGGTCAGTACGGTCTGTGCATTAATGGGCAGATACCTCTTTGTCTCCTGTGAGGTTACCGGGGTCAGTACGGTCTGTGCATTAATGGGCAGATACCCCTGTGTCTCCTGTGAGGTTACCGGGGTCAGTACGGTCTGTGCATTAATGGGCAGATACCTCTGTGTGTCCTGTGAGGTTACCGGGGTCAGTACGGTCTGTGCATTAATGGGCAGATACCTCTGTGTCTCCTGTGAGGTTACCGGGGTCAGTACGGTCTGTGCATTAATGGGCAGATACCTCTGTGTGTGAGGTTACCGGGGTCAGTACGGTCTGTGCATTAATGGGCAGATACCTCTGTGTGTCCTGTGAGGTTACCGGGGTCAGTACAGTCTGTGCATTAATGGGCAGATACCCCTGTGTGTCTCCTGTGAGGTTACCGGGGTCAGTACGGTCTGTGCATTAATGGGCAGATACCTCTGTGTCTCCTGTGAGGTTACCGGGGTCAGTACGGTCTGTGCATTAATGGGCAGATACCTCTGTGTCTCCTGTGAGGTTACCGGGGTCAGTACGGTCTGTGCATTAATGGGCAGATACCTCTATGTCTCCTGTGAGGTTACCGGGGTCAGTACGGTCTGTGCATTAATGGGCAGATACCTCTGTGTGTCCTGTGAGGTTACCGGGGTCTGTACGGTCTGTGCATTAATGGGCAGATACCCCTGTGTGTCTCCTGTGAGGTTATCGGGGTCAGTACGGTCTGTGCATTAATGGGCAGATACCTCTGTGTGTCCTATGAGGTTACCGGGGTCAGTACGGTCTGTGCATTAATGGGCAGATACCTCTGTGTCTCCTGTGAGGTTACCGGGGTCTGTACGGTCTGTGTATTAATGGGCAGATACATCTGTGTCTCCTGTGAGGTTACCGGGGTCAGTACGGTCTGTGCATTAATGGGCAGATACCTCTGTGTGTCCTGTGAGGTTACCGGGGTCAGTACGGTCTGTGCATTAATGGGCAGATACCTCTGTGTCTCCTGTGAGGTTACCGGGGTCAGTACGGTCTGTGCATTAATGGGCAGATACCTCTGTGTCTCCTGTGAGGTTCCCGGGGTCAGTACGGCCTGTGCATTAATGGGCAGATACCTCTGTGTCTCCTGTGAGGTTACCGGGGTCAGTACGGTCTGTGCATTAATGGGCAGATACCTCTGTGTCTCCTGTGAGGTTACCAGGGTCAGTACGGTCTGTGCATTAATGGGCAGATACCTCTGTGTGTCCTGTGAGGTTACCGGGGTCAGTACAGTCTGTGCATTAATGGGCAGATACCTCTGTGTGTCCTGTGAGGTTACCGGGGTCAGTACGGTCTGTGCATTAATGGGCAGATACCTCTGTGTGTCTCCTGTGAGGTTACCGGGGTCAGTACGGTCTGTGCATTAATGGGCAGATACCTCTGTGTGTGAGGTTACCGGGGTCAGTACGGTCTGTGCATTAATGGGCAGATACCTGTGTGTCCTGTGAGGTTACCGGGGTCAGTACGGTCTGTGCATTAATGGGCAGATACCTCTGTGCCTCCTGTGAGGTTACCGGGGTCAGTACGGTCTGTGCATTAATGGGCAGATACCTCTGTGTCTCCTGTGAGGTTACCGGGGTCAGTATGGTCTGTGCATTAATGGGCAGATACCTCTGTGTGTCTTGTGAGGTTACCGGGGTCAGTACGGTCTGTGCATTAATGGGCAGATACCTCTGTGTCTCCTGTGAGGTTACCGGGGTCAGTACGGTCTGTGCATTAATGGGCAGATACCTCTGTGTGTCCTGTGAGGTTACCGGGGTCAGTACGGTCTGTGCATTAATGGGCAGATACCCCTGTGTCTCTTGTGAGGTTACCGGGGTCAGTACGGTCTGTGCATTAATGGGCAGATACCTCTGTGTCTCCTGTGAGGTTACCGGGGTCAGTACGGTCTGTGCATTAATGGGCAGATACCTCTGTTTCTCCTGTGAGGTTACCGGGGTCAGTACGGTCTGTGCATTAATGGGCAGATACCTCTGTGTCTCCTGTGAGGTTACCGGGGTCAGTACGGTCTGTGCATTAATGGGCAGATACCTCTGTGTGTCCTGTGAGGTTACCGGGGTTAGTACGGTCTGTGCATTAATGGGCAGAAATTAAGACGGGAGAGAATGAGGGCCTGTGTCAGAGCTTTAGCAGTCGAGCAACAGAGGAAAGGGCGTATCTTTGTTATATTGCGGAGGAAAAAGCAACAGGTTTTAGATATGTTTTGAATGTGAGGGGCGAATGTGAGAGAGGAGTCGAGTGTGACCCCTAGGCAGCGTGCTTGGGCTACTGGGTGAATGATCGTAGTTCCAACAGTAATGTGGAAGGAGGTAGTAGGGCCAGGTTTGGGAGGAAGTATGAAGAGCTCTGTTTTAGCCATGTTGAGTTTAAGGCGGCGGAGGGCCATCCAGGATGATATCGCAGAGAAACATACAGAAACTTTGGTTTGTACAGCAGGCGTAAGGTCGGGTGTTGAAAAGTATATTTGTGTGTCGTCAGCATAGAGGTGATAATTAAACCCAAAAGATGTTGTTATTAGGTCACCTAGAGAGAGTGTGTAAAGAGAAAAGAGAAGGGGTCCCAAGACAGAGCCCTGGGGTACCCCCACAGAGAGATAAATAGAGGAGGAGGAGGTGTTAGCAGAAGAGACACTGAAAGTACGATGGGAGAGGTAGGATGAGATCCAGGATAGAGCTTTGTTATGAATACCAAGAGTATGGAGAATGTGAAGGAGAAGAGGGTGGTCCACGGTGTCAAATGCTGCAGAGAGGTCGAGTAATATGAGCAGAGTGTAATGACCTCTGTCTTTGGCAGCATGGAGGTCGTCAGTTATTTTAGTGAGGGCTGTTTCGGTGGAGTGAGCAGTGCGGAAACCAGATTGTAGAGGGTCTAGGAGAGAATAGGTGTTGAGAAAATGGAGCAAGCGAGAGAATACAAGACGTTCAAAGAGTTTAGAGGCAAAAGGCAGGAGGGAGACAGGTCGATAGTTAGAAAGACAGGTAGGGTCAAGCTTGCTGTTTTTGAGTAATGGTATGACTGTTGCATGTTTGAAGCAGGATGGAAAGGTTCCAGAGCAGAGGGAGGAGTTAAAAATGTGTGTGAGCGTAGGGATTATAGTAGGAGAAAGAGGTTTTTTTTTTATAACTTTGGTTTAATTGGGTGAAATACATCTTACATGGTAACACCCTCCATTATCTCCAAATATATCACCATAATAAAAACTTTCATTTTTGTTTTATACAAACCTTCCAAAATTTTGACGAACTAGACTCACAAGACGAACAGGGGGGGGAAGACATGCCCAATGGTTACTGGGGCAGGGAGGGGGGGAAGGGAGAGGAGGAGGGGGGGGGATGCTCCGTGAACGATCCAAACTGCCGCTGTCAGGTGGGCTTCTTCTTTTTTTTTTTTTTTTGTGCTATATGTCGAGGCGGGCCCTGAGACCCCACCGGTCGCCCCTCCCTCCATTTATCTCCCAAGGCCTGGGTTCCACTCCCGCTCTGGGCTTACGGTCACTAAGCTGTCAAGGATCCCTTTCGTTACCGGAGAATGCATTTACCGGTAATCAATGCAGAATTGTGGTGATATCGTATTCCCGGGATGTCTGTCTGTGCCAACCAAGGCTCCCAGACTTTTAGAAAATTTGAGCCGGTGTCGTTGACCAGACTCGTCAACTGTTCCATCCGGCACACAAACCAAATTCTGTGTCTAATCTTTGGGAGAATTGGAATCTCTATTTGTTTCCATACTGCTGCGATCTCGCATCTGGTGGCAGTGGCCAGATGTGCTATTAATTTATGTGTGGCGTTTGATAGCCCCTCGACTCGTCTGCCCAGTAGGAATAGCCACGGGTCTAAGGGGATCTCCACATCCAATAGTCTTTGGAGCCAATCCTTAATTTCCTCCCAAATGGGGGTTATCTTTGCGCAAGACCACAGCATATGAAACAGGTCCGCTCTCTCCCCGCACTGTTTGGGGCAGAGCGGGGAGTAGCCTTTGACAAATTTAGATAGTTTAGCGGGCGTATAATACCACCTCATCAGGACCTTATATGCATTCTCCTTTAATGTGGTACAGATGGAGCTTTTGGCCGCCACCTGCAGGATCCTGTCCCAGTCTTCGTCCTCTAAAGTCCCACCTAGGTCTGCCTCCCACTGTCTCATGTATGAAAGTCTGGGTTGATCGTCCGTCTCCGGGCATACTACTTCTCTGTACATTCTAGACGTTAGTCCCCTTGTGTCCGTATCTCTTGAACAGAGCTGCTCAAAATTTGTTCTCCGAGGCCGAATAGGGGCTTCATTGTAGAAGGCCCTGATCTGGAGGTATCTAAAAAATTCCGTGTTAGGTAAATTTTTCTCTTCTCTAATATGATCAAATGTTTTTATGTGTAGTCTGCCCTCCAGATCTTTCAGACGGAGATATCCTGCTTGGATCCATTTTGAAAAGATCGTACTATCCATCCCTGGAGCAAAGTTTGGGTTCCCCCAGATAGGGGTCATTAGAGAGTGTAGGGACGTGAGATGGCATTTGAGCTTAACTGCGTCCCAGACCTTCAAGGAGTTAGCCATGGTCTGCAGAGGTGTCTGCATTACGGCCCGACTCTTACGGGGCAGCCAAATTAGATTCTTAATATCTATTGGTGAGCAACATTCTTTTTCTAATGCTACCCACCGGCGAAGATTCGGGTCAGTGTGCCACTGCACAATCTGGCTAAGTTGCGCTGCTTTGTAGTAGGCGAACAGACATGGCACCCCCAACCCTCCTCTCAAGGTCGGCCTCCTCAAGATTGCTCTATTAATTCTCGGGTTTTTCCTATTCCAGATAAATTTTGTTATCAGGGACTGTAGCGAGAGGATATCTTCTCTTACCAGGGGGATCGGGAGGGCCTGGAAAAGGTACAGCACCCGTGGCAGGAGATTCATCTTAACACTGTGTATGCGGCCTATCCACGAGATACTGCACTCCGCCCATTTCCCGATATCCTCACGAAGAGTCCGAAACAACCTGGGATAGTTAGCTTTGTATAAAGCCTTATATTCTTTTGTGATGTATACCCCTAAATATTTGATCATAGAGGGTTGCCACTTAAAATAGAAATTTAGATCGATTAGTTTTTCTACTTGTTTGGGTAAATTTATATTGAGGGCTTTTCCGATTTGGCCTGATTAATTTTGAACCCAGAAATTTGTCTAAAGGTCCCCAGAATTGAGAAGACGTTGGGCAGGGAGGTGAGAGGTTGTGACAATGTCAGGATCACATTATCTGCGTAGAGCGCCACTTTGTGTGATTGCCCTTTTACAGTTAGTCCCGTAATATCCGGGTTGTTTCTGATATGTGCCGCCAAGGGTTCCACGCATAGGGCGAACAACAAGGGGGACAACGGGCATCCCTGGCGCGTGCCACTCTTAATTAGGAATTGCTCGGAGGAGAAACCCTGATGCCGTACCCTTGCCGCTGGCCCCTCGTAGAGTGCCATAATGGCCTCCAAGAGGCGTCCCTCAAAGCCGAATGCTCCAAGCGTCTTCCTCAGATAGGGCCAATCTATTCTATCGAAGGCTTTTTCAGCGTCCAGACTTAATACCATTGACTGGATGTTTTGTTTCTGTGCCAAATCTATCAGATCTATTATCCGTCTGGTATTATCTGCCGCTTGCCTTCCTCCGATAAACCCCACCTGATCCGGATGAACTAACCTGGGCAGGACGGTACCCACTCTATTGGCTAGTAATTTGGAGAAAATTTTGATATCCGTGTTAATCAATGAGATGGGCCGGTAGCTCTTGCAGTCTGCCGGGTCCTTGCCAGGTTTATGGATCAGGGAGATTGACGCCTGCAGCATCTGGGCTGGGAATGAGGCCCCATGTAGTATAGAGTTAAAGAGCTTCAATAGGTGTGGGGCTAATTTTTTCAAATATTTTTTATAGTATAAGTTGGAGAAGCCATCTGGCCCGGGCGCCTTGGCCGGTTTAAGTGACTTTACAACTTCCGTTAACTCTTCTAAAGAGAAGTCCGACTGTAACGCTTCTTTCTCCACCCTGCTCAGTGTCGGCAATTTGGCTTCTTTTAAGAATTCCCCTAGATTATCCCTCGTCTTTTGATTGTGTATGACCTTACCTCCATCGTACAGTGTCACGTAGTAGTTTTTGAATTCCGCCACGATCCGCTCAGGATTGGAAGTGAGGTCCCCCCCTTGTGTGTGTATAGTTTGTATATGGTAACTAGGGATTTTGTTTCTCAATTTGTTTGCCAATAGGGTGTCTGGTTTGTTCGCCTTTTCAAAGTACCTACGCCTGGACCAGCTCATCTCCTTTTCTGCCTGGGAGGCTAGTTTGATGTTCAATTGCTGTTTGATATCTGCTAATGCTCGCAGCGTGTCCGTGTTTCTATATAGTTTATGCGCCTTTGATAGGGTCGCCAGCTTGTCCTGTAGGACCTTGATTTGTTTCTCTTGATCCCTCCTGCGCCTAGCAGCCAGGCACATGAGGGATCCTCTGAGCGTTGCCTTATGGGCCTCCCACAGGGTAGTGTTGGACGAGACACTCCCTACGTTCTCAGCAAAGAAGTCTGTGATTCTGTCTCCTATCTCTCTCTGTATGTCTGGGATTTTGAGCAATAATTCATTAAGCCTCCAATTTGCTCCAGGTCTGGCCCGCAGATCTAGTGAGCACCGCAGCTCAATGGGTGCGTGGTCGGACCACGAAATATCGTGGATCCCTGAGTGGGAGACCACAGGAACCAATCTATTGGATACAAGGAAGTAGTCCAGCCGGCTGTATCGGTTGTGGGGGTGAGAGAAAAAGGTGTAGTCTCTACTTCTGGGGTGTTGTTCCCGCCATATGTCTACTAATTGGCAATCTTTTAACCCCTGTGTGATTTGCCGGATGTCCATTTTAGGGGGGGCATCCGTAGACGTGCATCTGTCTAATTTGGGATTTAGGGTCCTGTTTAGGTCACCTGCTATTATCATCTTTCCCTTAGCCTCCCTGTGGAGCTTTCTAAAGAAGAGGGAGAAGAAATCCGCCGAGGCTTCGCAAGGTGCATAGACCGATGCTAACGTAAGCGGGTTTCCTTGTAGTGACCCCACTAAGATTAAGAATCTGCCCTCTCTATCTACAACCTTCTTCTCAACTAGAAAATCTAACCTTTTATGTATAGCTATTGCAACCCCTCTTTTTTTTACTTGTGCGGATGCCAGGTGTACTACACTGAAATCTTTGTCCCAGAACTTTGGATAACTATCTCTAGAGAAATGCGTTTCCTGGAGAAACAGGATATCGGCCCTGAGACGTTTGTAGTCCCGCAAGGCCAGCTTGCGTTTTGCTGGGCCGTTGAACCCCTTCACACTGTGAGATATGCATCTGAACTCATTACTCATAGTGTTTTATTGATGACCTGATTCTGTCGGTGACTTCTTGCGCCCTTCGGGGCCCTCTGGGAGGTGCATGGATTTCAGTTTCAGCAACCCTCTTTGCGGAGCGTCTCCTCATCTGCCTCTTGATGGGTGGGTAGGGTACGCGAAAAGGGAGAGTGGTACAGAGGGAAAAAACATTAGGGGAGGATACATACAAATCAAAACACTCAAACATATATACGTTTATACACATGTAACTGATACCGGAACCAGGCCTTCCCTGACCTACTTCCCGCATCACTGCCTTTCGGATTGAGGACCTGGCGAGTCCCGGACCCTGCCCCCCTCCCTCTCTCCGAAGGTCTTTAGGTGGTTCTGGGAGACCCCTCCCCATCACCCCCTGCTTGAGGCTTATGCCGACTTCGGGGTAGACCAGCCGGTTCCCACCCCGTGTCCGCGCATCTCATACACCCTAAATGATAAATGGGGATATATCCCCTAACTTGTTAACTGCACAACTTGGCCTAATGTGACTGTGTTTGCCAATCCAACTTTTAAGAATCAATTCTCTATCCTGTTGCCCCTTGCCTCTCTCTCCGAGTCGCCAACCATGTTCTTCAGATTCCCAGCTTACTATACTTAACCCTGCCTCGCTCTACCCTTGCTACCTCTATCCTATCTGCCTACTTCCCCCAACCTGCTTCCAACTTTCCCTAGCCTGCACGTCCTCATTCTCCTCCCCCGCGACCTCTCCGCCCCCCATCTCTTGCTCTCTTCTCTATCTCTTATACCTTTATTTTTAATTCTCACTCTTATATTCCCTCACTCTGCCTTTCCCCCTCTCCTACTTACTTTCGCCCTCTTTTTTCTCCTTCCTATTATTTCCGCCTTCCTTGCCCCTATATCTAGTCTATACCTACGTCCCTGGGCCCCTCTCGGCTACCTCCTGTTATTACTATTCCTGCCGTTCCCTTCTTCTACAATCTAGCCGTCTCTCTGCTTAATTTACCCCCTTTCCCAAGGCCTTTAAGTCCCCTATATAGTATCCCCCCTCCTGTTTCGAGTGGGAGACTTCCGCGGCAATCTGCAGTTCTTTCGCGTCTTCCGGCGCGGTGCGTCTCTGTCCAATGACGTCATCTGATTCCTTTGCCACCTCCAAGATGGCGCCCGTCGCTGTGCATCCGCCCTCGGCTGTCAGCTGGTTTCCTGTTTCCTGTGACCGGACGCCATTTTGAGGAGTGCTCCGCTATGAGGAGGAGGTGTGGCGCGCTGCTTCTTCCCGCCTTAGGAGAGCCTCTGCCATCTGCGTCTCACGCTGGAACTCACCATGCTCCGGCCTCAGCGCCATCTTTTGTTGACTGAAGGTAAGTCCGATTACTTTTTTGCAGGGATTGCGCTGCCCATCTGTTTACCCTGGGTCGGTCACCCCCCGTTCCAGGGCGGACGTGATCTTCTTGCTTCTACCCTGATCGAGCCATTTGGTGAGGGCGCGTGTGTTTGACCCGTCCAGATCCGAGGCATAACTGGGCGACACAGGTCTGATAAATGGCTGGTTTACCACCCCCTCCGGTTAGTGTGTCCAGGGGGCAGGCAGATAACAGGCAGTGGGGCTAGATAGATTGTAACCGCATAATAACTTTAAAACTGCGCAACTGTGCGCTAGTGTGGGAGGACCGGTGCCCTCATTCAGCGCTTCTTCCCTTTTGTCCGCGGGGATCCAGGCCCTCCACTCCACTCCGGCTCTAGCACTTCTGACTCCTCCGATGGGGGTGCCGGGGCACCTTTGAGGCCCAGTTTGACTAAGAATTCCGGGCCGTCTGCGGGGTCTTTAATGTGGAGTGCCCTCCCGTTCTTGGTTACCTGCAACCCGAACGGAAAGGTCCACCTGTACCGCACATTCTGCTCCCTGAGGGCCCTTGTAATGGGGAACAGGCCGCGGCGCCTGAGAAGCGTGGCTGGGGATAGATCTTGGAAGATCAGCATCCTGTTCCCCTCAAAGTCCACAGATGGCAGGGGCCTCGTCAGTCGTAGGATAGCTTCCTTCGTGGTGAAGTAGTGTAACCTAATTATAATGTCTCTGGGCTGCTCGTTATGTACTGGACGAGCCCGGAGGGCTCTATGGCATCTGTCCATTGCCCGGGCCTCCTTGTTTAGGTCGGGGAGAAGGGTCTCAATCCAGCGGGTGACATAGTCATTGCAATCCTCTATCTCCTCTGAGACTCCCCGGATCCGTAAATTGTTCCTTCTATCCCGGTTCTCAGTATCTTCCTGTCTCTCCCGCAGCTCGTCAATTTGTTTCTGTAAGTCCCCTGATTTTTTGTCAGTCCTTTGCACTGCCTTTATGGTCTGGTCCACCTTCCGTTCCAAGTCGTCAGTTCTGGTGCCCAGCTTCCCCACATCCCGTTTAATTTCTTTTATGTCAGCTTGCAGGAGCAATTTGAGGTCATTATATAACCTCTCAAAATCGCACCTTCTGACTGGTAATAGTGCTTGGTCGCTGGGGGAATCGTCTTCACCTTCCGTTTCATTATCTGTGCCGGGGTTTGAAGTTGGCGCCATTTCCTCCCTGCTCCCGCTTGTGCTAGCGCCGCCAAAGTAATTCCTTACACTACCGACACACTTTATTAAAGTGTGGCCGGTTCCGCAAGCCGGGAGATTTCCCGGCTTGCTAGTGGCCGCCCCTCGGCGTGCCGCGCGTCATCGGGTGCCTGCGCCCCCTGCACGCGCGTCCAGGGCTCCCCGAGGGAGCCCTGGTGTCCCGCGATCGCGGGACGGCGGCAGGGGGTTCCGGGGGACCCGGCGGACCCGGCAGCGGTAGGGAGAGCGCCCCGATCGGAGGGCGCTCTTCCGCTGCTTCGGCGCGCGCCCGTCACCCTCCGGCGCGCGCCAGGATACTGCTGCGGCCAAGAACGGGCAAATGCTCGAATAAACTTGGCCGCAGCAGTACATCGACCGTTTTCGTTTTTTTCTGCGCCCCCGGTTTCTTCGGTGCCATCCTGGGATGTTCAGACAGGCTGCTGGCACTGATTATTTTAAAGATCTTTATTATTTGGGTGTTTTTAAGTTGTTTTATGTGTCGCGCGGCACGGAGCTAGATTCCTATGCTGCCATCTCCGTTGCCGTCGCGCATGCGCCTCGAGAAAGAGGTTTTAGGAGATGGGAGGGAATGGGGTCAAGAGGGCAAGTGGTAGAGGGAGAAGAGGCGATCAACAGCGACACATCCTCCTCTGAGACAGTGGAAAAAGAGTCAAGGAAGGCAGGAGGAGAGTTAGGAAGAGGTGTAGGATGCGAGGAAGAAACAGAGGGGATGTTCTGACATATGGATTCCACCTTTTCCTTAAAATAGTAAGCAAAGTCCTGAGCGGAGATGGAGGAAGGAGAGGCAGCGGAGGGTGGTTTGAGTAGAGTATCAAAGACAGAGAACAGTCGGCGTGGGTTAGACTTGTGCATGTTGATTAGTGAAGAAAAGTAGGCTTGTTTAGCTTGCGAGAGGGCAGAGTTGAAACAGGATAGCATAAATTTGTAGTGAATTAAGTCTGCGAGCGTATGAGATTTCTTCCAGAGGCGTTCAGAGGAGCAAGTGGAGGAATGCAGCATGCGCGTGTGGGAATTTAGCCAGGGTCTGGGGTTAGAAGGGCGAGGGCGGCACAGAGAAAGTGGGGCATGCAGATCAAGAGAGGAGGACAAGGCAGAGTTGTAGTTCCTGACCAGGTAGTCAGGGTCTGTAGCAGAGCTGAGAGAGGAGAGGGAGGAGCGTAAAGTGGACTCAAAGTCAGGTAAGTGAATAGAGCGCAGGTTTCTACAGAACCAGGGGGGAGAAGGGGTGAAGCGAGATAGAGAGAATGAGATGAGGTGATGGTCAGAGAGAGGAAAGGGGGAAATGGAGAAATCGGAGAGAAGTTTTTAGTGAAAACCAGGTCTAAGTAGTGGCCATCCTTGTGGGTGCTGGCTGCAGTCCACTGTTGAAGGCCAAAAGAAGAGGTTAGAGAAAGAAAGCGGGAAGCCCAAGGGAGAGAGGGGGTCATCAATGTGGCAATTGAAGTCCCCAAGGAGAAGAACAGGGGTGTCTGAGGAGAGAAAGAAAGAGAGCCAGGACTCCAAGTGAGAGAGAAAGGCAGAAGGGGGATGAGTAGAGGTAGGTGGACGATAGATGACCGCCACATGGACAGGGAGAGGAGAGAAGATCTGGACAGTGTGAGCCTCAAAGGAAGGAAAAGCAAGAGATGGAGTAATAGAAAGAGTTCGGTAACGGCAGCAAGAGGAGAGCAGGAGCCCCACGCCTCCACCCCTGCCATCAGTGCGCAGAGTGTGAGAGAAGGAAAGGCCACCATAGGAGAGGGCAGCTTCCAGAGCAGAGTCAGACTGAGTGAGCCAGGTCTCAGTTATAGCAAAGAGGAGCAGAGTGAGAGAGAAGGAAGTCATGCACAGAGAGGAACTTGTTAGAGAGGGAGCGAGCATTCCAAAGAGCACAGGAGAAAGGGAGAGAGGAGGGAGGGTGGCAGGGGATGGGTATGAGGTTGGAGGGGTTGACACCAGAAGGAGTAGAGGTTGCATTAAGCAGGCGAGGACGAGCGCATGTAGGAATAAGGCAGGGACCCGGATTAGGAGAGATATCCCCAGAAGCAAGGAGGAGAAGCATGGATAGAAAGGGGATGTGTGAGTATGATTTGTAGGGGTGTGTTTTAGTGCAGGGGATATAGCTGTGTGGTGACAGAGGACGCAGGTAAGAAAGGAGTTCATGTGAACTGAGAAGTGGTGAAGGAAGGAGAGATGGAGATATATGAATAGAGTTAGAGACATACTGTGGCTGGTAAAAAGAATTGCATAATTTGAGAAGAAGTGAAGTCACAGCAAATATAAATGGTAAAGGCAGCATCACAGCAGTAATGATGCAGTCTGGTATAGATGATATCCTCCTTTCCAGTGTAGTTCAAATGCAGGAATGAGGGCCAGTTGGGGGTGTCCACTTCTTCACTTCTTTTGAACTTTCTTTTAAACTTCAGTTGTTCAGATAACCGCATTTTCATGCACATTTTGCTACATTGGGTTTTTGTGTTGATTACGTCTGTTTCCAGTAAACAGAGGACCCAGGACCCTAAGAGTAAGACTGTACATTATTCTTGGTGCTGGCAGCGTATTGGGGCGCAGTGTGACTGTTTGGGGGAGATATTGCGCAGTGTGAGGGCCTTGCTGGGGTTACTCAGCTGGAGAGCTGGAAGTTTTAACCCATGTCACACACACAGTCACGCGCTCACAGGTGTGGCGTTCCTGACATTAATAAAACGCGTGTTATATCCTTTATTTACATGCAGGAGGCAGCCATCTTTAATCTGGGGCCCTGGAGGTACCTGTAGATTGGGGAGAATGACACAATCCTCTCCCAGATTATATTCCCGGACTTGTTCAGTCTTTATACCAGATGTTTCCCACATTCTCCCTCCATCCAAAGCCGTGACAGTGTCAGCCATCGGTCACGTAATATATAGTATTTACCTATGGTCTTGTTATAGCCACAAGGCGGGACTCAGAACATCACACGCAGGCGGTGGATGAGGCCGGTGAGTTAATACTGTTTGCAGCCGCTAAGGGAGAGAAAATTACGTTTCTGTGTTTAATATCAAAACCGATAGCAAACACGACCGCACACACACACACACACACACAATCACACACACACACAGTCAGATAATGACTTGTATATTGTTCCCAAGTATTGTTTTAAATGTGTGAGACTGGTAAATGGTCTAGCCAGTCAGGTAGCTAGGGCCCGTCCTGTCTAGTAAGTCTCCAACGATGGAGTAGGCTTTCTTTTTATGCTTTGTGTTTTGGCTTAAAGGGACAGTGTACCTAATATTTTATGTTGGTGTGTGTTCTGAATAAACCCCGGAGGGATTGGTTAAACACCAGTACTGTGTGTATGGGTTTATCTGACCTAACCTACATACGGTCACAGCACCGTATAACACAAGCTCCCTGTGTTTGCGTGTAGTATAACAGAAGCTCCCCGTTTGTGTGTAGGTATATAACACACCCTGTGTGTGTATGTATAAAGAAAACAACCTCCCTGTGTGTATAACACAATCTCATTGTGCGTGTGTGTATATAACAAGCTCTCTATGTGTACAATAATTGCATATCCGTTTATTTGATACTGACCTGAACGCTTCTTGTACACATAGAATCCAACCCCAGCAGCGATAACCACCAGGACCGCAACAACAGCAATAATAATGAACAGAAGGATTGAGTCGTTCTTGGGGTCTGTATATAAGAAATACAATATAAGAGGTGAGGTACGATGCTGAGAGACACAGTAATAATAATGTACGGAGGGATTGTGTCGCTGTTCTTGGGATCTGTATATAAGAAATACATAATATGAGGTGAGGGACGGTGCTGAGAGACAGTAATAATAATGTACGGAGGGATTGTGTCGCTGTTCTTGGATCTGTATATAAGAAATACAAAATATGAGGTGAGGGACGGTGCTGAGAGACACAGTAATAATAATGTATGGAGGGATTGTGTCGCTGTTCTTGGGTTCTGTATATAAGAAATACAATATAAGAGGTGAGGGACGATGCTGAGAGACACAGTAATAATAATGTACGGAGGGATTGTGTCGCTGTTCTTGGGATCTGTATATAAGAAATACATAATATGAGGTGAGGGACGGTGCTGAGAGACAGTAATAATAATGTACGGAGGGATTGTGTCGCTGTTCTTGGATCTGTATATAAGAAATACAAAATATGAGGTGAGGGACGGTGCTGAGAGACACAGTAATAATAATGTATGGAGGGATTGTGTCGCTGTTCTTGGGTTCTGTATATAAGAAATACAATATAAGAGGTGAGGGACGATGCTGAGAGACACAGTAATAATAATGTACGGAGGGATTGTGTCGCTGTTCTTGGGATCTGTATATAAGAAATACAAAATATGAGGTGAGGGACGGTGCTGAGAGACACAGTAATAATAATGTACGGAGGGATTGTGTCGCTGTTCTTGGGATCTGTATATAAGAAATACAATATAAGAGGTGAGGGACGGTGCTGAGAGACAGTAATAATAATGTACGGGGGGATTGTGTCGCTGTTCTTGGATCTGTATATAAGAAATACAATATAAGAGGTGAGGGGCGGTGCTGAGAGACACAGTAATAATAATGTACGGAGGGATTGTGACGCTGATCTTGGGATCTGTATATAAGAAATACAAAATATGAGGTGAGGGACGGTGCTGAGAGACACAGTAATAATAATGTACGGAGGGATTGTGTCGCTGTTCTTGGGATCTGTATATAAGAAATACAATATAAGAGGTGAGGGACGGTGCTGAGAGACACAGTAATAATAATGTACGGAGGGATTGTGTCGCTGTTCTTGGGATCTGTATATAAGAAATACAATATAAGAGGTGAGGGACGGTGCTGAGAGACACAGTAATAATAATGTACGGAGGGATTGTGTCGCTGTTCTTGGGATCTGTATATAAGAAATACAATATAAGAGCTGAGGGACGGTGCTGAGAGACACAGTAATAATAATGTACGGAGGGATTGTGTCGCTGTTCTTGGGTTCTGTATATAAGAAATACAATATAAGAGGTGAGGGACGATGCTGAGAGACACAGTAATAATAATGTACGGAGGGATTGTGTCGCTGTTCTTGGGATCTGTATATAAGAAATACAATATAAGAGGTGAGGGACGGTGCTGAGAGACACAGTAATAATAATGTACGGAGGGATTGTGTCGCTGTTCTTGGGATCTGTATATACTGTAAGAAATACAATATAAGAGGTGAGGGACGGTGCTGAGTGTCACAGTAATAATAATGTACGGAGGGATTGTGTCGCTGTTCTTGGGTTCTGTTGTGAAGATTGAGATAATGTGTGTGGCTATCATCACCTCCATTTTGGCCTAACCGCCATTTTGAGTGTTTGCTTGTATGTATGTTTATTTGTTTAATTCGTGTATGAACTGTAATGTTTGATTCTGCAGAGTATCGCTCCTAGATATAACTCACCCTTGTGTAATTCCTACAAGGCATGCAAGAATTGAAATTACATTCGTAAGAGGTTTTTCCTGCCTTAGATAATAATGCTGACCTTAGGTTCTGTTATCTGACAGATACAGTCACACACAGGGCTGGACACAGTAACTCCCTTATGTCACAAGGTTAAGGGCAGCCCACATATATGGTATATAGGATAAGAATATAGCAATGTAAAGCATATTTATGTATCAACCAATATGTATTTTTATATGTCATCATATTATTTATCTCTAAGCCAGCCCCCTTAAAGGGTGTATTACTCATTTTGAAATGTAAAAAATGTGATACCAAGCAATATGTTGGCAGAGGCTTGAGTTCTTTTTGAATTCTTGTCTCCCAATTGTGCCTTGGTACAGATAAACTCATGTTGTTACTTTATGAACCCTTGACTCATTGATTTTATTTCTACGCTTTCACAGATGGCGCCTGAATAGGGACACAACATCTCGGGACCAGGAGACCCAGACGGAGCAGCTGCCTACATTACTCAAACGTGCACACTTGGAATAAGGTATGGCTTTATCCTTTTTAACAAAAAAAGCCGTTAGATTAATTGTTTGAGTAATCTGTAGACAGTTTGTTCTTTATGGGCAACCTACCTGAGTGACGGGACACCCTGTACCACGTGAGTTTATCAATATTATACTGATCAGGTATTGTTATTGTTGTTTTATATTATTGCCATTGTAACAGGGGAGTAATCCCTGTTCAAGTAATGTGCCTTTTATCTAGCAGTGTGGTGGTTAACTGCTGGTAGTCAATTAATAAACACCACTTGCCTGATTTAGATTGCTTACAAAAGCCTTTCTGTTGAGACAGGAAGTGACTCCTTAGCTCTGACTGAGAGCTGAACTTTGGAGACAGAGCAGTGTTCTTGAGTCTCCCAGGAGAGACTGACCAAGAGAACACAGATCTCTGGAGCCGACCTGTCTTGAGCTCTGCACAGCATAGCTGATTGCAAGACACCAAATAAGACTTCTAAACCTGGATGCTGATTTTCTGTGCACGCACGGGTGCGGTTCCAGGAGAGCAGAGAAGCTTACTCTACAGCAGCTAACAGATAAGACTTTCATTATTAAGAGACTGCTTATATCTGCTTATTTCATGCTATATGTTTTGGGGCTTCGAGACATGCTTGACTTAGGGAGTTGTGAATTAATTACATGGTATTTTCACTAGAGATACTCCCAAGTGAATAGAAGCTTTGTCCCCCCCCCCCCCCCCCTGTGTTTGGATGATTTCCTGATGAAAAGGAAAAGGCACAATAAAGAATTATTATAATTTCACCTTATAAAAGTCTCCAATTGTGTACCTCTGTGAACGTCCGTCTACATATGGTGTCCGAAGTGAGATGAGAGGTGTCTTTGTAGTTAAAAAGGAGCGGAGATTTTTATGTGAAATTTTTTTTGTTATGCTTTTTTGCCTACAAACAGTCTGAGCAACTTAGAAAAAAAAAATTCATGCAGCAGAGATCAGAGTTAAAGGGACACACCACTGAAACTTACACTGCATTGAAATTTACAAAACCACAGATGGACTCTTTGCCCCAATCCCAAGAGGAGATAGACTGCTGAAACAGCTAATCCTTATTTACCTATCACAAAGTGTAATATGGTCATTGAAATAGGGGTTTTGCCTTCCAGCCATAGTCAGGGTTCAAGAAGTGAGTCAGCCCTTAAAAGGGATACGTGTTTGTTGTTTTCAAAAGTTTCGCTGAAGCAGTGAATACAGATGGTGACCCACGAGTGGTACTAATTTTGCAAATAAAGGTTGCCACACCGCATAGGGCTATCAGCTGTGAATGGAGTATATACAGAAAAGTGTGAAAATTGATACAAGACTGTGCAGGGGAATTTTTAGCAAACAAATGCTGAGTGTTGAGTCACCCTGCCGGGAATGAAAGAAATAGTCCACTGCAAAGAATGTTTTTTTTTCTGCAAGTAAAAAAAGTCTGCCTATATATATCTTGGGAGCAAAAACAGACACCCAAAGTGTGAAGTGTGAATGCCATAATACCCAAAGATGAGACTGAAAATTACTGAACTCAGGCAGAAAACCAAATTCTGTTGCTGAAGCGGAGGGTTTGCACCTAGCAAGTAAATGGTGTAAAGCAAACAGAAGTTTTTTCCTAGCAACTACACATTCGGCATACCTAATGAGAGATTACAACTAGCAAGTAAATGGTGTAAAGCAAATAGACTTTTTTCCCTAGCAACTGCACATCTTGTATACCTGATGAGAGAAAATGCATGCACAGTACTGCTGATATTGAAAAAAAATTACCCAAGAAAGAAAAGTCTACAGAGATGCCTGTGGGAGCTACGACCTCTACTAGCAAAATATGCCCATCTGTAGGACAACCACAATTGGGGGTTCTAGCAAATACAGTGGCAACAGCTGCAATAGCACCTCCTGAGGTCAGGAAGAAAATTACACCTGATAGCCTAAAAATGGAGGACAAGATGCAGCGCTCCTGTAATGAACCCTACCCCACGGAAGAGTGGCCCTTCCAGTCCAATAAAGAGGAAGACATCTCTTACGGGGAACCTGAACCGAGTCACACCCACAAAACACCCCAAGAATGGCGGGGGTGCCTGTACTCAGCATGAACAGAAAAGACCGCTCCCTTTGATGACGAATATGATCAGCAGGAGACAGAGCGGGAGCAGTGGATCACCGAATATTTCCATCAGCTATTACAGTTGCAAGAAAAGCCGGGTGGATTCAGTGACGCTGCTAAAATTTCAAATGAAGATGGAGACCCCAATATCCCTGAAGGGACGGTGTCATCCAAAACAAAAAGGCGGAAAAAGAAAAGCGGTTCTTCACTTACCGTGGAAGGAACAGACACGTCCGCAGATCCTGTGGAGGAAAAGGGGGACCGAGTTGCCCTGCAGCCTAGAGAAAATGGAAAATTCGTCCCGCGGATAACCGAATATCCAGAGGGCCCAAGGCAGAAATCGTGTACCCCAAAGAAGTGTCTGTCCGGGGCCAACAGTGAGGAACCCTCAACCAGTCATCCCAGGGAAGCAGAGCCGGAACCAGTGAGTGACGATCCCTTGACCAGCCCTGAAGACGCCCTGAAAATTGCCAGGCGTGACTGATCTACTTCGAGAACAATTGAAACTTGAGAGAGCAGATAATGCTGTGTTACAGATGACGGTGCTTGCAATGTACTCTGAATCTGGGACAGAATTGGACGATCTCAAGACTGAGCTAGATACTGCAAAGGCTACTATTTCCGCCATGGAAGAAAAGCAGAGCCAATCTGATAAAATGGTGGCTACGCTAAAGCGGAAGTATGAGGAGGCACTGAAGCAGATGACAGTCTTCCAGCAAGAGGTTCACACTCTTCGCATAGAGCTGAATGCCTCACAACAGGAGGTCAACAGTGTCCAGATAGAGGTGGACGTATCTCAGAAAGAGGTTCAGACACTCCGCAGAGCACTGGATGCCTCACATCATGAGACCAACAGCTGCCGCACAGACCTGGAAGTTTCCAGAAAGGAACTACACAGTCTCACTGAGGAGCTGGACATTGCTAAAGAAACTATTGCCAATCTTAATACAAATCTCCAAGTCTCCCAGAAGGAGCTTCAGACCCACAACCTAGAGAAGGATGTCTCACGCCAGGAGACTGTCAGTCTCAAAGCAGATGTGCGTAAATGGAAGGAGGACTGCAAAGAGGCCCTGAATAGTACAGAGACTGAAAAAGGAGAACATTTAAGATTACAAAGAAAAAACGTAAAACTCAAAGAAGAAAATTTTAATTTGACAAACGACGTCAAGGAAAAAAATGAAAAGCTGCACGAGCTTAAAGAAATAAATAGACTTTTGGAAGGTGAGAAGTTTGAAGCAGAGCACCGACTGCAGAACCAACTGCAAGGTCTGCGTACGCACCTCGAGAAGGCAGAGGCGAAGCAGCGAACTCTGCAGGATGACAATCTGCAGGCTGTTAAAGAAATTAACGTGCTGCAGGAACGTCTGATGACCCAGTATGTCCCCGCAAAGCAGCATGAGAAACTGAAGGCTACCCTGAGCATCACCAAAGCAACGCTAAAAGCCAAGCTTAGAACCCAGGTGACGCGGCACAAAAGGGAGCACAAGAAGGTCCAGAAACTGAAACAAGTAACTGTGGCCCAAGCTAAGAAGTTCATAGTGCTTCACAATGCAATAAAAATGTGGAAGCAAGCTCAGAGAAAGCAAAGCATGCAGATAAATTCCCTGAGAAGAGACTTGCAAGACGCACTCAAAAAACAGGGATCTCTCGCGGATGAGATTACAGTCCTACAAGGACAAGTATTGACCCTGACTAAGCGTCAGTATCCCACAGCCTCAAAAACCCATGAAGACAAGGGTACAGTGAGAGCTGGGAATACCGCTCATCTGAAAGACAAGGTTGCCAAATTTGAACTACCTAAACAAGCACTAGCAAAACCTTCAGCCACCCAGCAGGCAAGGTACACGTGCTGAATTAAAACCAGAAGAATCCTTAGCTGATGAAGCTAAAAAGATGGGACATTCTCTGGAAGTGGGTGTGGAATTGCAACTTAATCTAAAAGGGGCTGAACTAGCAACCCCATTGAGTGGGAAAAGGGCAGAGAGACAGCTTCAAGAGCGGAAAACTCAAAGGGCTCTTTTTAAACGCTCTGCAACTGCTGCCATACAGTATGCCTACAATAAGACGAGCACCCGACGCGAGTGAAATCTCATGACCGCGCACGTAGAAAAAAGACTATACTTGGAAAAAGTCCTCCTCGAGCGACTGAGGGGTGCTGATCTCAAGCACCTTCAGGAGGAGACACGAATAAACTGGAGAAAGGGCTCAAATCCCAGGACTGAGGGTTCTCTTCCTCCATCCACTCTCATTCAAGTCACAGAGATATCTAGAATGAGAGTGGAAGGATGGGCTTTGGCCGTGGCAAGCCCGAGCTTCCCACAAACAGGGGAGGTATGTAACAGGGGAATAATCCCTGTTCAAGTAATGTGCCTTTAATCTACCAGTGTGGTGGTTAACTGCTGGTAGTCAATTAATAAACACCACCTGCCTGATTTAGATTGCTTACAAAAGCCTTTCTGTTGAGACAGGAAGTGACTCCTTAGCTCTGGCTGAGAGCTGAACTTTGGAGACAGAGCAGTGTTCTTGCGTCTCCCAGGAGAGACTGACCAAGAGAACACAGATCTCTGGAGCTGACCGGTCTTGAGCTCTGCACAGCATAGCTGATTGCAAGACACCAAATAAGACTTCTAAACCTGGATGCTGATTTTCTGTGCACGCACGGGTGCGGTTCCAGGAGAGCAGAGAAGCTTACTCTACAGCAGCTAACAGATAAGACTTTCATTATTAAGAGACTGCTTATATCTGCTTATTTCAGGCTATATGTTTTGGGGCTGTGAGACATGCTTGACTTAGGGAGTTGTGAATTAATTACATGGTATTTTCACTAGAGATACTCCCAAGTGAATAGAAGCTTTGTTCCACCCCCCTGTGTTTGGATGATTACCTGATGAAAAGGAAAAGGCACAATAAAGCCTTATTATAATTTCACCTTATAAAAGTCTCCAATTGTGTACCTCTGTGAACGTCCGTCTACAGCCATAAACTCAGGTTATACTGTGTGCCGCTAAACGGCAGGGCCAGGTAAGGGCCCGGAAGGTGTAATAATTAATAAGGTGTTAAGTCTCCTAGAACTTGGGGAGAGAACTATTGTTAAGGAACTCTTTCTATCCATGCTTCTCCTCCTTGCTTCTGGGGATATCTCTCCCAATCCTGGTCCCTGCCTTATTTCTACTTGCTCTCGTCCTCGCCTTCCACATGCAACTTCTACTCCTTCTGGTGTTAACCCCTCCAACCTCATACCCATCCCCTGCCACCCTCCCTCCTCTCTCCCTTTCTCCTGTGCCCTTTGGAATGCTCGCTCCCTCTCTAACAAGTTCCTCTCTGTGCATGACTTCTTTCTCTCTCACTCCCTGCTTCTCTTTGCTATAACTGAGACCTGGCTCACTCAGTCTGACTCTGCTCTGGAAGCTGCCCTCTCTTATGGTGGCCTTTCCTTCTCCCACACTCCGCGCCTTGATGGCAGGGGTGGAGGTGTGGGGTTCCTGCTCTCATCTCTCTGCCGTTACCGAACTATTCCTATTCCCCCCTCTCTTGCCTTTCCCTCCTTTGAGGTTCACACTGTCCAGATCTTCTCTCCTCTCCCTGTTCATGTGGCGGTCATGTATCGCCCACCTACCTCTACTCATCCCCCTTCTGCCTTTCTCTCTCACTTTGAATCCCGGCTCTCTTTCTTCCTCTCCTCAGACTCCCCTGTTCTTCTCCTTGGGGACTTCAATTGCCACATTGATGACCCCTCTCTCCCTTGGGCTTCCCGCTTTCTTTCTCTAACCTCTTCTTTTGGCCTTCAACAGTGGACTGCAGCCAGCACCCACAAGGATGGCCACTACTTAGACCTGGTTTTCACTAAAAATTTCTCTCTCTCTGATTTCTCCATTTCCCCTTTTCCTCTCTCTGACCATCACCTCATCTCATTCTCTCTATCTCGCTTCTCAACTTCTCCACCTCCATCTACACCCCGGTTCTGCAGAAACCTGCGCTCTATTCACTTACCTGACTTTGAGTCCACGTTACACTCCTCCCTCTCCTCTCTCAGATCTGCTACAGACCCTGACAAACTGGTCAGGAACTACAACTCTGCCTTGTCCTCCTCTCTTGATCTACATGCCCCGCTTTCTCTCTGCCGCACTCGCCCTTTTAACCCTAGACCCTGGCTAAATTCCCACACGCGCATGCTGCGTTCCTCCACTCGTTCCTCTGAACGCCTCTGGAGGAAATCTCATACTCTCGCAGACTTCCTTCACTACAAATTTATGCTATCCTGTTTCAACTCTGCCCTCTCGCAAGCTAAACAAGCCTACTTTTCTTCACTAATCAACATGCACAAGTCTAACCCACGCCGACTGTTCTCTGTCTTTGATACTCTACTCAAACCACCCTCCGCTGCCTCTCCTTCCTCCATCTCCGCTCAGGACTTTGCTGACTATTTTAAGGAAAAGGTGGAATCCATACGTCAGAACATCCCCTCTGTTTCTTCCTCCCATCCTACACCTCTTCCTAACTCTCCTCCTGCCTTCCTTGACTCTTTTTCCACTGTCTCAGAGGAGGATGTGTCGCTGTTGATCGCCTCTTCTCCCTCTACCACTTGCCCTCTTGACCCCATTCCCTCCCATCTCCTAAAACCTCTTGCTCCTACTATAATCCCTACGCTCACGCACATTTTTAACTCCTCCCTCTGCTCTGGAACCTTTCCATCCTCCTTCAAACATGCAACAGTCATACCATTACTCAAAAACAGCAAGCTTGACCCTACCTGTCTTTCTAACTATCGGCCTGTCTCCCTCCTGCCTTTTGCCTCTAAACTCCTTGAACGTCTTGTATTCGCTCGCTTGCTCCATTTTCTCAACACCTATTCTCTCCTAGACCCTCTACAATCTGGCTTCCGTACTGCTCACTCCACGGAAACAGCCCTCACTAAAATAACTGACGACCTCCATGCTGCCAAAGACAGAGGTCATTACACTCTGCTCATATTACTCGACCTCTCTGCAGCATTTGACACCGTGGACCACCCTCTTCTCCTTCACATTCTCCATACTCTTGGCATTCGGAACAAAGCTCTATCCTGGATCTCATCCTACCTCTCCCATCGTACTTTCAGTGTCTCTTCTGCTAATACCTCCTCCTCCTCTATTGATCTCTCTGTGGGGGTACCCCAGGGCTCTGTCCTGGGACCTCTTCTCTTTTCTCTGTATACACTCTCTCTAGGTGACCTAATAACATCTTTTGGGTTTAATTATCACCTCTATGCTGACGACACACAAATATATTTCTCAACACCCGACCTTACACCTACTATACAAACCAAAGTTTCTGAATGTCTCTCTGCTATATCATCCTGGATGGCCCTCCGCCGCCTTAAACTCAACATGGCTAAAACAGAGCTCCTCATACTTCCTCCCAAACCTGGCCCTACTACCTCCTTCCACATTACTGTTGGAACTACGATCATTCACCCAGTAGCCCAAGCACGCTGCCTTGGGGTCACACTCGACTCCTCTCTCACATTTGCCCCTCACATTCAAAACATTTCTAAAACCTGTCGCTTTTTCCTCCGCAATATAACAAAGATACGCCCTTTCCTCTGTTGCTCGACTGCTAAAACTCTGACTCAGGCCCTCATTCTCTCCCGTCTTGATTACTGTAACCTTCTGCTGTCCGGCCTTCCTGCCTCTCACCTGTCTCCCCTACAATCTATCCTTAACGCTGCTGCCAGAATCACTCTACTCTTTCCTAGATCTGTCTCAGCATCTCCCCTCATGAAATCCCTCTCCTGGCTTCCGATCAAATCCCGCATCTCACACTCCATTCTTCTCCTCACTTTTAAAGCTTTACACTCTTCTGCCCCTCCTTACATCTCAGCCCTAATTTCTCGTTATGCACCATCCAGACTCTTGCGTTCTTCTCAAGGATGTCTTCTTTTTACCCCCTTTGTATCTAAAGCCCTCTCCCGCCTTAAACCTTTTTCATTGACTGCCCCTCACCTCTGGAATGCCCTTCCCCTCAGTACCCGACTAGCACCCTCTCTATCCACCTTTAAGACCCACCTTAAGACACACTTGCTTAAAGAAGCATATGAATAGGACTGTGGCTATTCTGAACACATGGCACATAAAGCTTGGCCCCCTGCAGATGCACTTACCAGAACTCCCTCCTACTGTCTCTGTACGTTCTCCCTACCTACCAATTAGACTGTAAGCTCCTCGGAGCAGGGACTCCTCTTCCTTAATGTCTAAAGCACTTATTCCCATGATCTGTTATTTATATTATCTGTTATTTATTGGATTACCACATGTATTACTGCTGTGAAGCGCTATGTACATTAATGGCGCTATATAAATAAAGACATACGATACGATACGAACAGCAGGTAACTATTTTTAATGCCACTGGTCCTTAACTCTATATTCTACTTATATTATATCAAGGGTTGGGGCACCTTATTGGAACCCGATCGACTGGCGTTGATCGGGGATAGGTCAGATTATACCTTATGCTAAATGGCAGGCCAATTCAGGGCTCAGAAGGTATAATACTGCAGTTAATAAGGTGGTAAGTCTCAAAAAACTTGGAAGAGAAAATTTTGTTAAGGAGCAACAGGTGACTATTTTATTTTTTAATACCACTGCTCCTTAGCTCTATATTCTACCAAGTAGTGGGCACCTTATTGGTACACGATCGACTGGCGTTGATCGTTGTAAATACAGGAGAATTATGGGGAACCTACATTCTCAGTCGCCGGCGAAGGGTACGTCCCTTGAAATTATGTGTGGACTTTATGGCAATAAAATGTTTTAAAAAATAGATATTTAGTGGCGCAGAATATATAAAATAAGAAGGAAAGTGAAACATATCAGGCTGTTTTGAAAATAGCTACAGCATTAGTGGACCCCCCCTTTTCCTCATCTCCCTTTCCTCACCCCCCCTTTTTCCTCTTCCCCCTTTTCTCACCCTTTTTAACTGAAAGGTCACAGGAGTTGCATGTCTATGAGACATGGAAGTTAATTATTAACCTAGGAAGAAATGGCTTCAATTTAAGAATGTTAAAGTAGTTTTTTAGGAATTAATGCATGGAAAAAGAATGGGACATCCTCTTTAAATGTTTTTTGTTTGTTTGTTTTTGTCTTAGAAAGCTCATAGAAACTAGTTTGATGGCATAATAATATACATGTCATGGAGTGAAGTGTTTTTGTGTCACTCTGATAGTTTATGTATGTATGTATGCATGCATGTCTTTATTCATATAGCGCCATTAGTGTACATAGCGCTTCACATTGTTACTTGTTGTACTAATCATAAAAATAACAAATAATCTCTTGTAAAAGGGTCATTTAAGTCTAACCCTTTTGTCAAAGTGTATTAAGCCTGCTGCCATTTACAAGGCATGACAGTAGCATTTAAAATAAACATAGGAAGTATTGTATGTTAAAGTCTATTAGTGTAATATTTTAAAAGAGAATGAAAATTTGGCAGTTGTAAAAAGAATTCTATACACCCTGACTCAAGAATGAATTTGTATTTTTTACTGTAGCACATTTTTGTTCCTGGGCGTAGGAGATACTGTGTTACAATATTTAAATGAAGTTTTAAAGTTCAATTTTATGTGCTGATTTAGAGGAGTCAGGACTAAAAGCAAGGTATATCTAGAATGCAAAGTTTTAAAAAGTAAATGTTTATTTTTTATTTAAACAAAAGAAAGAGTCTGATCTTATGGAGTAAGGAAGCTTTATTAAGTTTTACTCTGGCCCACGGGAGTAAGATCATGTTGGAGTTTTGGTAATTGCCCATAGAAAGTAGAATGAATGTTGATGGAAGATAAACTCAGAGAACTTGTGTATATGTGTGTGTGGGTGTGTGTAAGAAAGATAAGGAATTAATAGTAAATAAAACAATACGATTTTTGTTTTATAGGAAGGGTTGCAGAGATGGTTTTTGTTTTTGTTTTTTAGTTATCAAGGTTTCTCTGTTCAAACTTATAATAGGAAACTAACGGTTTGTTTTCTTAAATACACTGCTCGTCTAATTTTTGAACAGCAGTCATTTAAAAGAGGGAAGGTTAAAAGCAGCCAAGCGGGCTGGCCCCCCTCCTCCATCTTAAGGAATGTACAAAGACAACGTTCCAGACATGAAAAGTTAACTAGAAGCTGAAAGAAAAAAAAAATGTTTAAAAGCAGCTTAGTTATAGTATGGGGAAAGAGAATGATTCTGTAATGTATTTATTTTTGGACTAAGTTTGCAGGATCAAACAGGTCTGTTTTGGGTTTTTATCTTATTTTTGTAAAGTTCATTTTGCTCTGTATCAGAGAAGTGAGAAATTATGCTTATTTATTGTGCTTTCTGGGTTTTTTTTGTATCTATTTTAGGATAAATACCTCATAGTTTATGGGTGTCTCCCAACAACAGTACTGGGTACGCCTGGTCTGCTGCACCAGTACGGGTTAAATTTTTTCCCCAAGCTGCCCTCCCCAGAATTGGCCAATACCCACTCAGCAGAAATGCTTTAGATGGCATAGTCCCTATTATGGAGGAATTATTACAAGGGGTTATAATCCCCACATGCAGTATCCAAATTACCTCTACGCAGAAACCAGTAAACACATTTCAATTCTATTTGTTCTAATTAGGAGATGTTTTTTTTTAATTCTATTTGTTATAATTGTTTTATTAACAATACAATAATATTTAATATGTATTGCTGTATTTGAATAGTGTCAAAAGTATACTCAGTACTTCACAAAGTGTACGATATAAACGAGTAAGCATAAAGTCAGATATGAAATATTTTTTCCTATAAAGTTAACTGCATATGTGATGTATTTTTATAACTTTTAACCATTACCTCTCCTTTCCCTCCAAAAAGTGTCTTAATTTGAACCCTGATCTATAGCCTCTCATTTTAAAGAATGCAACTGTAGGCTATCTAGATTTTATTTTTTAAAGCAGTAGCTATTGTCAAATTCATGATATATATATTTAAATCTCAAGCTGCTGATGTTTTAAATACCATCATCCTTTATGTCGTATATTGTTCACATGTCATAGGATTTGCATATAAACAAAAGAGAGGATAATTTATATGATTTTCCATAACACACCTGTCTATATGCAGACTCTGCCTATTTTGTTCATTGCAACATTACCTTATGTGTGTTGTTTTGTTATTTATCCTTGAACATTCCTTGCTGATATGACTCCATTCATATTGTGTTGTATTTTGGTGCTGTCTACTCATTGCTACACATAGCAACATGTTATTTCATGAATATTCATGTAGAGAGGGATATACCCCTCCTCTTTACATTTTCCAGCATAACTAGCATTTTTTGTTTACCGTATACTACTGTCCGTTTCGTTCACATGGGGACTTTTATTTATGGTTTATTAGTTGTCAGTTTATGCATTTCGTCAGTTGTTAGCTTGTAAAAAAGTTGTATACGTTTTAGTTGTGTTATAGTTAGGTTTATGTGGATATTTCCCATTTGGTCTGTAATAAATTTGATATTAGTGGTATTAGTTATTTAACTGGTACTTTATGTATATTTTACAGTTTACAATGAGTGCAAGCTTTAAGGACTTTTAGTGACAACCTCTTGTCACTTATCAGTGTTCTCTTACGAAATTTCCCTATGCACCATTGATTTCTTTCTTTTGTAGTTGGTGAGCAAAGTGTTTTTGTGTTTATTTTATATTCGGATGCCAAGACAGTGGTGAAAAACAAAAAAACATTTTGTGCTGATACTAAATTATAGTGGTTAAAAGCGCTCTCCTTGTGCTTTTATTAATGAAATGTTTAAGTCTCTCCAAACTTAGGTGCAGCTTATACAGTCTACCAAGGAGAATACAAAGCAGCATCATCGCAAAAAAAAAGAAAGTGCTGGTACCACCGTAAACAGTTAACAAAGACAAAGAATCATCAAGCCAGCGTTTTTGACCAACAGTTAGTGTATCTAGGCACAATAATCCTAGAACATTTAACCACCGAGGAATTAAGACTTCAGGCAAGGCCCGGTCTTAAACGAACAATTTGGTTTTTTTTCTGGACTCAATATTATCAAGGCCCGGACTTAAACAAACAATTTGTTTTTTCAGGACTCAATATTATTATTTTTTATGCTTTAGAGTGTGTTTTTAAGATGTATGCCCCGCTAGGCAAGATCAGCCTACGCCATCCAGATGATGACAAGGGATGATCAATTTTGAAATATTTGTAATGTTTATTGTTCTGTGGTCACATCATTTTGCAGACAATCATACAATCTTGCACAATGCTACACAGGTTAATGGGTCACATGGGAATATATACAATGAATCCCTGCCATACTCTAGTGGCCCCCAATGACGTAAGAGAGAATTACATTTAACCCCTTGAGTAGGGATACCTTACACTAATGCCGAATTTAAAAAATGAAATGTTAATCTGAATTTGTTTACAGGGAACGTTTCTAAACTTTTAAACCGAATTCCACTGGTGAATGAGGTTCCTGTAGGTGGATTTTACACTGGGAACAACAAATCAATTTATGGGTCAGGTGTCTCCACCAACCAATGAAACTTGTATGAATTGTATTTACAGCCCTGAACTAAAAATTTACAGGGAGGATGTGGCCTTAATTTTTCAGTTTTAATTAAGATAGTAAAAGGTGCTTGCACAAATTCTAGTTTACTGTACCTAGGGGAGTGTATTGGCTTTGTGGAAAATGGGCCTACAGAGTATTACCATGTGGTTGGACGGGGTCTTGCTATCTAGGTACAATTGTACCTGCCTTTACAATGACCCACTGGCAGGATCAGGAATAGCAGAGCCACTTCCAACACACAGGGGTTGAAAAGTAGTCTATGGAAATAACAATTTTGGGCTAGCTTATTTCCTAATGTAGGAGTTGGGTTGCTATATGACAGGCTCAATGTACTTACGGATGTACTGGATGATGTTCTCAATCATACAACTATATCCATTTACTTAAGAACAGGTACAGATTAGATTAATGGCCCTACAGAATATAATGGCTCTGGACTATATTTTAGCGTATGTGCCCTAGTTAAAGAGCAATGTTATGTTATTTAGAGATCAAGGTGGTAAGATTGAGCATGAGGTAGAGAAGATCGCAGAGATACAGGAGAGATTAAGGAAAGGCGGAGATAAGAGGTGGGTTTTGTTAGGAATTACCAAGTTGGTTGGTTTTCTAGAAGCGAAACTGATTAATGGATTTGTCTGTGTGCTTGTTGTTCTGATTGTTTTGTATGACTGTGTCATGTGCAGTAAATTCATACTGCAAAGGTGTGTAACACCCTCTACCCAGGCCATGCCACTGATCACAGACGACACTACGGAAGATGCAATCTCAGAAGGAAAAGTCAGTCCTCCTCAATGGAATACAGATGAAGATGATGGCAGAAAGACCAACCTGGCTGATATGATAGCCAGCAGCTCTGTGAGTTTCCAGAACTATCAAAGCCATGCAAATTTGGACCCTCCAGGCCAGTGCAACGCTTCTGAGTTTTATCTGAATTATCCTTAAAAGACTATGTTTTCAAGAATAAAAAGAGAGGACTGTGAAGATTGAGATAATGTGTGTGGCTATCATCACCTCCATTTTGGCCTAACCGCCATTTTGAGTGTTTGCTTGTATGTATGTTTATTTGTTTAATTCGTGTATGAACTGTAATGTTTGATTCGGCAGAGTATCGCTCCTAGATGTAACTCACCCTTGTGTAATTCCTACAAGGCATGCAAGAATTGAAATTACATTCGTAAGAGGTTTTTCCTGCCTTAGATAATTCTGCTGACCTTAGGTTCTGTTATCTGACAGATACAGTCACACACAGGGCTGGACACAGTAACTCCCTTATGTCACAAGGTTAAGGGCGGCCCACATATATGGTATATAGGATAAGAATATAGCAATGTAAAGCATATTTATGTATCAACCAATATGTATTTTTGTATGTCACCGTATTATTATTTATCTCTAAGCCAGCCCCCTTAAAGGGTGTATTACTCA